>NW_022280046.1:9808154-9826797 GCF_004355925.1 Anarrhichthys ocellatus
CCCCCCCCCCCCCCCCCCCCCCCCCCCCCCCGAGGACCTCGAACCTCGAACCACTTGGCGTTGGCAGAAAGGTGTTTGCCTTACTTTCATCTCGACAGGAGGAAGACCATGGAAAGACTTCCGCTTATTTTCTGTCATGGGGGATATGAAGAGGTGCATTAGTGGTGTAGTGGCTGCGTTCATGCCGCGTCTCCCAAAGCTTTTTTTCGACAACTCCACAGAGGTTGCATTCCAAGTTCATACCCTGTGTGTCAGGTAAAGCGAGGGGCAGTAGATATTGGGAATTCAAATATTCCTGTCATTGTAATAAAATAAAAAAATGATTTGGTCAATTTTTGACGATAGCTTGATGCTTAAAACACAACTTTGACATATTTGCAATATTTGTTCCATTGACTCAAGCGGCAGAAACTGAGCAACATTAGCATTCATTTGGAGTCGTGTTTGTGTCACCTGATGACTGGAAGTCTGATATTCACTCTGCTTTTACCTCTGCGTTTGGTCCCTTTAGATGCTAAATACTCCACTATGTTCACCAGCTAGTCTCCGTAGGTTTGGGTGTCTCCCAATACCAAAGGGCCTACTTGTGTGTCGACTGATTTTACAGTGTCCCTGGAGGAACTTCGCCATGTCTTCTCAAATCAAATGATCTCAGTGCGGCCGTGCAGACTACAGACTTATAACACAAATCCTGATTTTTTTTTTTTTTTTTTTTAAGGCAGCGAGAGTCTTTAACAAAAGATTGTATTGTGTTGCATTATGGGAAATGTGGAATCAAGTGCCTCTCTGGTATCTCAGTGTTTGACCATCCCTTTTTCTAATCTGTCTCGCAAGTCCCCGTACATTCTAGAAGTGCAGCACTAAGTCTCTGAAGTAACATTTGAAGTCGCCTCTGTATACCGAGACAGTGAAGAGAGATCTGTAGCTGACGGGCCTGAGACGAGCAGCTTCCTGTTGTCTTTTCCTGGTTGCCCAGTCTGTGTGAAGTAACTGTCCCTGCTCCTGGATGTAATACTTAACCCGCTATGTTTAGAATTTGTACTGATCTTTATGTATCCTTAATACTTGTGCATATAATTTTCAGTGTTGTGTGTAAATAAAGATTGTTACTTTGAAACTGTCAAAAAAACGAGATGCTGTGAACGTCATTTTGATAGATGGTACCAAATGACAAATCTGTTTAAATATGTGGATTCGCCAATCCGACGCTTTCATTCCCGATATGATACGACACCTGGGCTGTTTATTAATACGCTGTATGCCTCACTGTGTGGAAGTGACTCGGATTCATTCTTTTGTGTGATTCAACATCAGGCTTCACTTAAACATTGCTTTCCTAACTCTGTAACAAAATGTAACCAATAAATACATTGATATAAGTTTGTTGAATTGATATTGTTAAAATCCCACTGTATAATGTATAATGTATGTAAACACATTGTCACTGAGACCCGATTTATTTGAGTCAGTATCGGTGCATCCCTAATGTCCTCAGGAGCATATCTAGTGAACGGTGCTAATCATACAGAATCACTGAACATTATTTTTATTCATTTGTAAATGACAACTTATATACTATGCTAATATATCACAAACCCAGGATGGGGGAAGGTTTATATGTAGTATAATCTTCCATCCTCTTTGTTGAATTGTTACTTTCCACTCAAGTGTTGTGCCATGTTTTTATTAATTGTACTTTTCTGTGCACCATGATGGTGTTTGTGGATCCAACATGCTCAGTGACATGTGCTTTTCAACACGTTGAGAGAAGCTCAGCAGAGGTCTATCCACAGGGCTTTTATTTTGAAGTTAACCGCCATTTCCTCATTCATTCAGTAAAAGGCCTCTTAATTGTAGTAATGGGGTGAAATATCTTCATCCATCGTGTGGACATGCTGCGCTCACTGGTGGAGGAACACAAAACTGCAGCCACGACGACGTGTATTTCTGATATAAAGATGAGCGACAAGTTAGAGAAAAAAACTGAAGGAATGTGGAGAAACATCCAGCGATATTAATAACTATAGAAAACACGTCTTTAATCTCCATGAAGACTTAAGTCAGGATTTCTTGTTTGGAAATGTTAGAATGGACACTTTCAGGACAGTTTGTTTGATTTGACATCTCCCTCACTTCTGTTATTAGGGAATAACAAACGTTTTTAATTTATTAATAAGGCCACAATTTTTCAAGTCTGAAAACAGGTGTGAAGGTGCACTGAAACAGGTTGTGCTTGCTGCAATGGCTCCTCCAGCTCCTGCTGGTCTTTAGAAGATCCTTTCATAGTGCTCCCAACCAAAGTGATGAGACAATCCACAGTTTACACAGAATTACTGTGAATTTTGTCTGCGCATTAGAAAAGGATCTTTTACTTACCAGTGTGAACAATATAAATTATTAAACTGTCAATGTCCATATGATTACCTGACTGCTGATTTAACTTAAACTGTGAAGCTTACCTTTAATAGGTAAAACTTGTTTTTATTGTCATCTTTTTTATGCTGACTCCCACTCATACTGAACCATGTATGTTATACCAGCCTGTAGACAGTCAGCCTACACAACTTTAGACTGTTTGTAGTTTAACCCAATTATTTTGTACAAACTATTTCATAAACTCATTCCATGGATGAAATATAATTCAGACAGCAGGCGTCTTTTATCTAAGGGGTCCCTCAAACAACTTTAAGAAAAGTGAACAAAAACATGAATCAACTCAAACACTTTTATTGTAAATCATGGAAAAAAAACATGCCATTGTGTGAGGCATTCTGAGGGGTACATCAAGGGACACATGGTGAGTATTTTAGGAGGTGTCCATGGTCTGTACAGTTTCCTCCACGACCTCCAGGTTCAGCGTGGTCTTGGACAACACACCGGTGGTTCCTCTTTTGTACTTGTAGTCGCCAGTTCTACATCGGGGGAGAAGACGTACATGGAATGATGACGTTTCATTTCTAGCTAGAGCTGAACTGTTGCATTAAACACGTTCATCACAGCATGCACTTCAGACAACCCTCCAACAGATACGGCCATGCACGTTAGTGATGCAAAGTCAAAGTGAGCAGGTAGAGTTACAAGAAAAAAAGAAAAGAAAAAAAAAGCTGGTTAGTAGCAGATTGAGATGTTAGGTTTTGCACTCTAGCACAACACTCTGCTTCTGTACTCACAGCTGATCGCCTTCAAGCTCATTCACTCTTCTAGCAGAACAAGCAATGAGACAAGTCATCCACAGAGTCATCGAGTAACGATAAGTTAATTAATTCAGATCACAACTAAGATGTCCCTACATCCTCAGTGGTGACGTCTGTCTGTCTGTGCGAGCGAGAGAAACATGGCAATGGAAACATTGATGCCATTTTGGTATAACTGCTGGTTTAATTTTCATCTACATTACTATCTGAAATCGTGTGCTCACTATGGAATGAATGAATATATATATATATATATATATATATATATATATATATATATATATATGCATCGGAAATACACGAGGGCAAAGGGCAAAACTGGCCCCAAGAAATATAATTTTGCCCCCGATATCTCTAGGAGAGGGGCAAAAAATGCCCCCATAATTTCCTCTAATAATAATGACAATTTAATGAACTTGTCAAAAACATCGTAGCCTATATGACCCGGTCCAGTTGCCATATGTTTTTGATTTTCGCCTTGACTGATGTTGCGTGTAGAACCGAATGTTCTAATCAAATAAATAAATAAATGTGCGCTTCTTAATCAGACCTGTGACTGCGGTCAACTCAGCAGACACTTACATGTTAGTGCACCTATATGCTGAAATTCACGGTAAACGCATTCAAACGGCACAGATCGGGAGCGAGCGAAGGACTTTGCAAAGTTAGCTGAAAGATTAACGTGAGACAACATCCGGTTTCTTCAGATGAACATCCGGTTTTCAGAATAAGATACCAACAAAGTATACATATTGGATAATAGAAATTAGATTAAATTAATTATATTCACATTAAGTATAAAACATGCTACCTGCATCTCGTGAGTTAAAGGGAAAATACACCTAAATTGTGCGTAAAGTGTCGCTAATGAATAATACCTAACTGACATTCAATTAAGATATTTTATTAAGCAAAAACTCTGAACTGAATTTGTACCTTCAAATGGCACATTTTTTGAAATTTTAAGGTGCTATAAAAATGTTTTTCTCAAAAATTCCACACAATGACTAATGCATATGTTCAGGACAAAAATGGGTAATATTACAATATTTAAGGTGCTACAAAAATATCTCAATAATTCCATACAATGACTGATGTACAGTGGGTACGGAAAGTATTCAGACCCCTTTAAATTTTTCACTTTGTTTCATTGCAGCCATTTGCTAAAATCAAAAAAGTTCATTTTATTTCTCATTAATGTACACTCAGCACCCCATCTTGACAGAAAAAAACAGAAATGTAGAAATTTTTGCAAATTTATTAAAAAAGAAAAACTGAAATATCACATGGTCATAAGTATTCAGACCCTTTGCTCAGTATTGAGTAGAAGCACCCTTTTGAGCTAGTACAGCCATGAGTCTTCTTGGGAATGATGCAACAAGTTTTTCACACCTGGATTTGGGGATCCTCTGCCATTCTTCCTTGCAGATCCTCTCCAGTTCCGTCAGGTTGGATGGTGAACGTTGGTCGACAGCCATTTTCAGGTCTCTCCAGAGATGCTCAATTGGGTTTAGGTCAGGGCTCTTGCTGGGCCAGTCAAGAATGGTCACAGAGTTGTTCCGAAGCCACTCCTTTGTTATTTTAGCTGTGTGCTTAGGGTCATGGTCTTGTTGGAAGGTGAACCTTCGGCCCAGTCTGAGGTCCAGAGCACTCTGGAAGAGGTTTTCTTCCAGGATATCTCTGTACTTGGCCGCATTCATCTTGCCTTCAATTGCAACCAGTCGTCCTGTCCCTGCAGCTGAAAAACACCCCCATAGCATGATGCTGCCACCACCATGTTTCACTGTTGGGATTGTATTGGGCAGGTGATGAGCAGTGCCTGGTTTTCTCCACACATACCGCTTAGAATTAATGCCAAAAAGTTCAATCTTGGTCTCATCAGACCAGAGAATCTTATTTCTCATAGTCTGGGAGTCCTTCATGTGTTTTTTGGCAAACTCTATGCGGGCTTTCATATGTCTTGCACTGAGGAGAGGCTTCCGTCGGGCCACTCTGCCATAAAGCCCCGACTGGTGGAGGGCTGCAGTGATAGTTGACTTTGTGGAACTTTCTCCCATCTCCCTACTGCATCTCTGGAGCTCAGCCACAGTGATCTTTGGGTTCTTCTTTACCTCTCTCACCAAGGCTCTTCTTCCACGATTGCTCAGTTTGGCTGGACGGCCAGGTCTAGGAAGAGTTCTGGTCGTCCCAAACTTCTTCCATTTCAGGATTATGGAGGCCACTGTGCTCTTAGGAACATTGAGTGCTGCAGAAATTCTTTTGTAACCTTGGCCAGATCTGTGCCTTGCCACAATTCTGTCTCTGAGCTCCTTGGGCAGTTCCTTCGACCTCATGATTCTCATTTGCTCTGACATGCACTGTGAGCTGTAAGGTCTTATATAGACAGGTGTGTGCCTTTCCTAATCAAGTCCAATCAGTTTAATTAAACACAGCTGGACTCCAATGAAGGAGTAGAACCATCTCAAGGAGGATCAGAAGAAATGGACAGCATGTGAGTTAAATATGAGTGTCACAGCAAAGGGTCTGGATACTTATGACCATGTGATATTTCAGTTTTCCTTTTTTAATAAATTTGCAAAAATTTCTACATTTCTGTTTTTTTCTGTCAAGATGGGGTGCTGAGTGTACATTAATGAGAAATAAAATGAACTTTTTTGATTTTAGCAAATGGCTGCAATGAAACAAAGTGAAAAATTTAAAGGGGTCTGAATACTTTCCATACCCACTGTATATATAGATATAGATAGATAGATAGATATATTTATTATGCTGTTGTCAATTGTAAACACTTGATTCTTAATTAACGGTATATTTGCAGACTATGATTTGTTTGCTCTGATTGTGGGACGTTGCAGGGACTGTGATTTATGTAAATACAGATCCCGCTGTTCTGATAGCATGAAAAAAGGAAACTTTTTGTATGTATATGGTGGTGTGTTCTCTCCACTACGATCACAGTATAGCATACATATGGTATCGCTAGATTCATGATTTGCTAGGAGTTGCGTATTGAGCACCTTTAAAGTCAATGAAATGTTCGACCCAACAGAAGTGACCCCCGGGTTGTTCAACATGCTGGGAATCAAAAGCAAAATGAAGTGGGCGAACAGATCCAGGAGGAAACCGTTTCCGTTGCATCGCTGGTTCAGTTCTCACCTGACCCCCTTCTTGTTGGCCTCATCGTGGGGCCGGATGTAGTCCAGCATGCCCTTGGTGATGACGCACAGGTCAATGTTGCTGCCAGAGCCCAGGTCGTTAAAGATGCCCGCAGCGATGGCGTCTCGCACCAGCCGCTTGGCGTCCTCCTCCTTTAGAGAAACAGAAAGCGATGCTCAAATGACAACCAGCACGCCGTCACAGGAAGCATCAACCTCCGTATGAGAGGGTTGTTGTGTTGTGTGTGTGTATGTGAGCAGTACTCACCTCCATGTCAGGCTTGTAGCGGTCCTCAAACACCGCCATGGCAGCCAGAGACCCAGAGCCTTCAGAAAAGAAATCGTGTTCAGATACAGAACACCGACGACCTGGAGGGCTTTATGGAAAACCTCAACTATTATACACTTTGTGAGATTAATAAGCAGGAATATTAAAGCTACTAGATGTAACTTTCATTTGGTTTAAAAAACTGACATCCGGGGTTATTTACATTACTTCATAAACATGTAAAGAGGTTTTAGATCCATTGAAAGAACCACGTGGAGGTGAAAGTGTGCGTGTAGAAACAGCGGTGTGTGTGGTGCTGCAGACTGACCCATGGTGACGTAGGGCAGCTTGTCAGTGGAGCCGTGAGGATAGATGCTGTAGAGGTGAGGGCCGTTACAGTCCACTCCACCCAGGACCAGAGCAGCGCCGATGTAGCCCTGATACCTGAACCAACACACACACACACACACACACACACATCACGGTTCAAAGCAAGTAGAAAACATGAGACTGATTTTGGGAAAATAAATAGCAATACCAATTTCTGCATCACTGTGAGTAACTGTAACTTCATTTGTGTTTATTTCTATCCGGTTATTGGATGTAGTTACAGTTTTTCAATAGTAGTAGGAGAAGATACAAGACAGACACGGTGTGACGACAGACACGGTGTGACGATGTGTTGAGTGTACCTGAAGAGCATTTGCTTCAGCATGCGGTTGGCGGTGGCCACGCGTGGCAGCCGGCCTGTGGAGAGGGCGTGCAGCTCCAGGTTGGAGGAGATGATCTGAGTGGTCATCTCCGTGTCTGCAGCTGTTCCTGCCCCACAACAGCTGGGCAACACAACGACACGGCAACCGGTCAGTTAGACAACATCCTGGGCTTCACCGCATGAAGCTCGAGAAGAAGAAAAACTATACAAAGTCGGATTTGATTCTTAAAGCCACTGTGTGTATGCCTGTCATTAGAACTACGTTATCCACTAACCAGTGGACATGACTGTGATCATTTTTGCTGACCTCCATATATTTCATGTGTGTTTGTTTACATTAGAATGTCACTAAGCAACATGGTGGCAGAATAAACTGCAGGGTTTTCCTGGGCGCTGTGCACACATTGCACATTTTTGTTAACAGAGCCAGAGAGTCTTTATCATTTGGTTTTAGAATATTTTAATATCATTCCAAATCCAATGTCTGAATATTTTTACGAATCAAAAGTTCATTGCTCTTTCAAAGGGTTTACTTGCATTATCATGCTAGTATAGTATCATTATGTCAGTGGCATAAAATGGTCTTAAAGTTACAATATGTTGATAACGGATCATCCAACAAAAGCAGTTTTTGTGACAAACTATGTTTAGCATTAGAATGTTTGTTTGTCCTCCCAGGATGGTGCCTGCAGCCCACGAAGACTCTAACCCTAAGCACACATCACCAAAGTTCATCTTTCCATTTGAAAACGGTTGCGTGTGAAACAGTGTATGGACAATAATGAACGAACACGACTCCCAAACTCTGTCAGAGTTCACTTACTAAATATTGGGCGAGATGTAGTGGATCTTGGAGCAGTTCTTGTCTGCCACGATCATGCCCTCAGTTGCTCTGGTGTCGGCTCCGAGGATGACGCCATCCTACACAGGGAAACACAGATCATCACTTAATCTCAGCGATGCCGTTTGCTTTAGTGCTTTTCAGCAAAGTCAAACAATACTCCGTCAATCAGCCAATCAGCTGACATCTTCTGGTTTGTTTCTCTTGGGGCATTCCGTCAGAATTCAATCCCTTGCTTCCTTCACCTCACACATTTAACCTATGCAAGGGTGCGTTAGAACGTGGTTTGATTAACCAGAATGGCCAACCAATATTAGACGCCGACCCGACCTAAAGACAACGTCTTCAAAAATAACAGAATGTTTTTCGGATTATCTGAAAGCTAACAGGGCTCAAGGATGTGGTTGGCCCGAGGCTTAACAGTAAAATGTCACGTCGGTTAGTAAATCTAGCACCTTCGACTCCTGCGAGTAGGTAAGTCTAACACATGAATCCTCAACGTTGCCCATGAGTTTTTCCTCAAATATAACGTCACTTTTCTCATTTGTTCATCAAACGACTTAGAGAACAGAATGAAAAATCCAAAATTTGTAGTGAAGAGTCGAGTGAAGGTGTGAAGAGCTTTACTTATATTTTGAAGCCACTGGTGAAGGGCTGATGATGCTGAGCTCATTTGGACATGAGACGGTGTGTTCTGCCCGTTGCTGTGTATGGCTCCACGTTATGATAGAAATGGGACATCATTATTAAAGCGGCTGGTTTATCTGGGCATGCTGCTGTAAGAACTGTAGGAGGAGATACATCCAGTTATTCTGTAAAAGAAGAATGACCTTTTCCACCGCACACATTTGGACTTGCTAGGGCATGACAAGCTCGGGTGAAGTTAACATCAACAAACTGCACTGCAGCACCTTCATCAGATGCGGTCATTGTGGATGATATTTGCTGCACAGACTGTGCCTCTCAGTTCGTGTCATATGGATTATTGTGACAGACTTAGAAAAGTGTTTTCTGGATGCGTGTCAAATTAAATCACCTCCTCCTCCTCTTATAGCAGGGGTTGGCGGTCCAGACCCAGACGCCGTTGTATCCGGACCCAGGACCTAAAATCGATTTTATTTTGACAGGGCGCTTCTATTTTAACCGGCGCAGCTTTTCCAGCCTTTATGGCACTTGTTCAGCGGTGCAGGAAACACACCGACCAATGCGTTGTAAATCACATCACATGATGCAGCTCAGCCAATCAAATATGGGTATTCTGACAAGTTTCCTGATTCGAGTGATATGTACACACACCGGGGGAGAGACGAGGGAAGAGAAGGAAGAGCAGGAGACTAATACGTGAGTCAGAGCAGTTATTTCACATGACGTTCTCCAAAAAAAGAAAAGTGGTCAAAGAGACCAGAGTCTTTAACCAAGAATGAACAGGCTCTTATAATTTTATTCTTCACACGGACAGTTTATAACCAGTGTGTCTCATATGTTCAGAGACAAGACGATTATTAAAAGCGGTAATATGAAGCAACACTACGAGACAAAGCACAACTCTTTTGAGCAAACGTACCCACTCACATCTAAATGAAGACACAAAAAATAAACCTAAGAGTCCAAAATGATCAGAATCCTAACACATGAATTCACTGCCCAACAATGATGTTAACAGAGAGAATAGAGCTGAAACAAGTGGTTTAATAACCACAGATAAAGATCATGCTCACTGATTTCTCTTTTTAGAAGATGAGAAAAATATAATATTGTGGCTGTTTTTATTGACATCACTTCACACCTGAATGAATTGAATTTAAATCTGCAGGACAATTCAGTGAAATTAATTTTTCTAAAATGACTTACTATATCACCCTGTGGACCCACCACCCGCAGGGATAAGCATCGGGGTCGGGTGCAATGCAGACTGGGCGGCGGGTCAGGCGGGAGGCCTGGGCGAGCCGATCGCCGGCAGCATAGACTAGCTCTAGGGACGTGGAACGTCACCTCACTAGCGGGGAAAGAGCTGGAGCTGGTGCAGGAGGTGGAGCGGTACCAGCTAGATATAGTTGGACTCACCTCCACACACAGCGCTGGCTCTGGAACCAAGCTCCTGGAGAGGGGTTGGACTTTATCCTTTTCCGGAGTTGCCCAGGGTGAGAGGCGCCGGGCGGGAGTGGGGATACTCACGAGCCCCCGGCTGAGCACCGCTGTGTTGGAGTTCTCCCCGGAGAACGAGAGGGTCGCCTCCATGCGCCTACGGGTTGCGGGGAGCAAGGCTCTGACTGTGGTTTGTGCTTATGCACCAAACAGCAGTTCGGAGTATCTGGCCTTCTTGGAGTCGGTGGGAGGGGTCCTGGAAAGGGCGCCGCCTACCGACTCCATAGTTCTCCTGGGGGACTTCAACGCTCACATGGGCAATGACGGAGAAACCTGGCGGGGGGTGATTGGGAGGAACGGCTTGCCCGATCTGAACCCGAATGGTGTTTTGTTATTGGACTTCTGTGCGTCCCACGGTTTGGCCATAACGAACACCATGTTCGAACATAAGGTGGCTCATAAGTGTACCTGGTACCAGAACACCTTAGGCTGGAGATCAATGATCGACTTTGTAATCGTATCATTTGATTTGCGTCCGTATGTTTTGGACACTCGGGTGAAGAGAGGAGCAGAGCTGTCAACTGATCACCACCTGGTGGTGAGTTGGATCAGATGGCAGAGGAACCGGTTGGAAAGACCCGGCAAGCCCAAACGTGTAGTGAGGGTGAACTGGGAACGTCTGGCGGAGGACCCTGTCCGGGAGGTCTTCCCACCTCCGGAAGAACTCCCAGGACTGCTGACCCGGACAGGGGACATTGTCGGGCGGTGGAAAGACCACTTTGAAGAACTCCTAAACCCGGCCAACATGTCCTCTGCAGAGGAGGCAGCGCCTGAAGATCTAGGGGGAGGCTCACCCATATCCCTGGCAGAGGCCGCTGAGGTAGTCAAAAAGCTCCTCGGTGGCAAGGCACCGGGGGTGGATGAGATCCGCCCTGAGATGCTGAAGGCGCTGGACATAGTTGGGCTGTCCTGGCTGACACGCCTCTTCAATTTCGCATGGGGGTCGGGATCAGTGCCCATGGACTGGCAGACCGGGGTGGTGGTTCCCATTTTCAAAAAGGGGGACCGGAGAGTGTGCTGGAATAACCGGGGTATCACACTACTCAGCGTCCCGGGGAAGGCTTAGCCAGGGTGCTGGAAAGGAGGCTCCGACCACTTGTCGAACCTCAGATTCAAGAGGAGCAATGCGGATTCCGTCCCGGCGTGGAACAGTGGACCAGCTCTTTACCCTCGCAAGACTACTGGAGGGGTTCTGGGAGTTTGCCCAACCAGTCTACATGTGCTTTGTGGACTTGGAGAAGGCTTTCGACCGGGTCCCTCGGGGGTTCTTGTGGGGGGTGCTGCGGGAGTATGGGGTGCCGGACCCATTACAACGGGCGATCCAGTCTCTGTACGACTGCAGTAGGAGCTGTGTCCGCATTCTCAGCAATAAGTCAGACACGTTCCCGGTGGGTGTTGGCCTCCGCCAGGGCTGCCCTTTGTCTCCGGTCCTGTTCGTGACTTTCATGGACAGGATATCTAGGCGCAGCCGGGGGGTGGAGAACGTCAGGTTCGGGGGTCTCGGGGACGGTTTGCAGCCGAGTGTGAAGCGGCGGGGATGAGAGTTAGCACCTACAAATCTGAGGCCATGGTGCTCTGCCGGAAACCGGTGGATTGCTCCCTCCAGGTGGGGACGGAGTGCCTACCTCAAGCGAAGGAGTTCAAGTATCTCGGGGTCTTGTTCACGAGTGAGGGTAAGATGGAGCGGGAGATCGACAGACGGATCGGTGCGGCTGCAACAGTAAAGCAGACGCTGCACCGGACCGTCTTGGTGAAGAGGGAGCTGAGCCGGAAGGCAAAGCTCTCAATTTACCACTCGGTCTACGTTCCTACCCTCACCTATGGTCACGAACTCTGGGTCGTGACCAAAAGGACAAGGTCGCGGCTACAAGCGGCCGAAATGAGCTTCCTCCGTAGGGTGGCCGGGCTCAGCCTTAGAGATAGGTTAAGGAGCTCGGTCATCAGGAGGGAGCTTGGAGTCGAGCCGCTACTCCTTTGCGTCGAAAGGAGTCAGCTGAGGTGGTTCGGGCATCTAATTAGGATGCCTCCTGGACGCCTCCCACTGGAGGTTTTCCAGGCACGTCCAACTGGGAAGAGACCCCGGGGAAGACCCAGAACACGCTGGAGGGATTACATCTCCCAGCTGGCCTGGGAACGCCTCGGGATCCCCCAGAATGAGCTGGAACATGTTGCCGGTGAGAGGGAAGTCTGGGTCAGCCTGCTTGGCCTGTTACCACCACGATCCGACCCCGGATAAGCGGAGGAAAATGGATGGATGGGAATTACTTTATTTTAAGATGCACATTTTTGAAAAGCTTTGTTATGTCAGTTATTCTTTACTCCAGCCATTATTTTACTGGAAATGAGAACATACATTCATTCATTCATTCATACATACATACATACATACATATTCTCAATCTGGACCTTTTGGAATTTTAATTGAATACCCCTGTCTTATATTAAATCAAGTTAACACACAGGGTGATAACCCTGTGTGTTAACTTGATTTACTTCAGTGTGCTAGAATATTGTAGGTTTGAATTCTCATTCATTCTGATTTTTGAAGCGACCTGCTATCTGCCACTCACCTTGAAGACAACACCACAGATGGTAGTCCCTGTTTTCCGAGCAGCAGGCAAGCTGCATCCCACTTTGTTTGCTTCACTTTCCAAAACTGCATTTCTGAAAATAAATGTAATATCTCTGTCAGTGTAAAGAAAACGCTGGCAGCCTAATAATAAATGTTAATAACCCGAGGCTACAATTTTATTCAAAACTAAATGTTGAGCAGTGAGGCCATGACCGCTTATCAACTCCCTGACACGGGAATGTTCTAGATCTCTACCAAATGGTAGGTTTGTTTTGGAGCCGTCCTTACTCATATTTTTGGCAACAAATTTTTCCAATATATTTGTTGTGACATTTTTGTTTCACATACACAAAATGTGTCGTTTGGTTTTATGTCTGCAGTTCACAGCACAACAGAATTATAATATAAATCTTAGCATTCTAGCTAAATTTCACATTCACAAATACAACTTTCAGTACACAGTAGATAAAAACTATTCAGCAAGTCTTAAATAAATATGTTAATTGTATGACTGTCTGGGGTGCTGAACATGTTTCGCTATATTTCTGCCTGAACCCTTGAGATGTCTATTATTGTTTCTTACTGCATAGAGAGCATCATTGTTCCATGTCGTGTGGTTGTGATACAGGCTCTGACTACAATCAGGCCAAAACACAATGACAAGTCACATAAACAGGATGTCAACAACAGATCCGTCACTATGGAAAAATCTCAGGGTTAGCTTCTGACATGTCGAAATAAAATCTATATACATCAATGAATACGGTTAGATTATATTACTGGAACTAGAGTGGGATGATAACGACTTTCATAATTTCTCCATCTGGGGTTCACTAACAGCACCGTTGTTCAGTACAAACACACCTTTATAACCTGAGCATTGCACTAACATGGACAGCATTAACATTACATACACAGTAACGTCAGCTCCAGTAGCGTTACGTCTCCAGTATTTGCTTTATAAACGGACGTTAGCTAACGTCAGTTTAAAGTTGCCGTACTCGGCTAACGTTATCTACGCAGATATCGGGCTGAATATCGTGGTTAAGAAACATTCCACCGTGATATATGTATTTCTTGTAAGACCCAGGTTATATACTTGAGCAACCATAACACGTGTAACGTTAGCTTGATAGGTGAACATTAACGTTAAAACTAGCGTGTGGGAAATGCCTGAGTCATTGTATGGAAGCCAAGTTAACATGAGCTAGCATCACTGAGAAACCCGCATCAAAAACACGTCTATTCTACTCGACGTCTTAATAAAAGGGGTAACAGCTTATTAAACGCAGTAATGTGGTTATTCTGATCTGATTTCCATCCATTGAAAAGCGCTTACCTCTTGCAGTTTTCGAAACTGAAACCCCCGACCGGTGACTGGCTTACTACTAATGTCGCCATCTTGGTGAATTGAGGATTGTGTTTCCCGGAAGTAGAGGAAGTGGCTCTCTGGTCTGCTTCTTCTCTTCTTCGGGGGTTTACCGGCAGCTGTCATCCTTTATGTTGCATTGCTGGCCCCCTCTGGAACTCGAGTGACATCTAGATTGTGGATCCTTTTCTACTAGACCGGCGTCTCTCGACAAGTCAAACTGCCATTTTATTCATTTTCCATATTCTAGAATCATTTTTTGTTCTTTCCTTCTGATTTAGATAGATGTTTACCTCTATATATCTATCTTGAACAGCTTCCTTTGCCATCTTGTTCACCTCTTTGTTGCTCTGAATGGACCATAGAGGCAAAGGCAAGAGGGAGAAAGGAATGTAGAAAAAGAGTCATTGGTTTAAATAAACCATTACCCAATCTCATGATTATTTATGAAGAAAATATTCTTTGGAAAAAATCCATCATTGAAATTCAGATTAAATTTGTTTCAACAGTGACACCTGCAGCGCCGAGCATCATTAAGCCTCAAAAACACCCATGAAGCTGAGATCAAAAGGTGTTGGATTTGAAATCCATTGAGCATATGTGATATGAGTGGTGTAGTGAGAATTAACAAGCCTGAACAGAGGACATTCATTTAAGACAGTGTGCAAATATGCAGAATACTTATCAACTAAAAACAATTACAGAAAT
The DNA here is from genome assembly GCF_004355925.1 of Anarrhichthys ocellatus. NCBI lineage: Eukaryota > Metazoa > Chordata > Actinopteri > Perciformes > Anarhichadidae > Anarrhichthys > Anarrhichthys ocellatus. The sequence continues at coordinate 9,823,119 of NW_022280046.1, forward strand.
GTATTTTTCATCGTTTTACAAAAAAAAATTTCATATGCCCCTTTGTATTGAATGTGAAAATATAAAAGTATAGATGATAAATATAATATTACTTTCATCAATGCTATAACAGAAAGAAGTAGTTCCGTAGTTCTTTTGTAGTGCAACAAGAGAACAGTAAGACTTGAAATCATATAAAGTAATTTGTAAAGTATATACAGACATGCACAATATGCAACAACTAACAACGTATCTGCATGGAGAGCTGCTACAGGAAAGTGAGAACATTTTGATTTGCTTGTAATTTGTGTGAACCAACTCTTCAATAAAGTTGGAGCTCTTCTAAAAGACAGTTTGTGTTTTGTTCTATTCTTTAAGCATTTAGAAGCAACCTTCTTTTTATTATATTATTATTATGTAATAACATAAATACATGAATTCACCAGCATAGCACAAGGATGATATTAAAATGTAACCACAAATCAAAAGCAAAGAAATTTAAATGAACCAAGCCATCAATTACATTTTCTTGAAGTATTAGATACATATGAACTTGGCTGTATTGAGGCAATAAACTCTATTAACTAACTATAATTCACTGATTACCTGTACCCTCTACTCAGTTTCCTACAAGTCACAGATAAGCATAGTCAGACATTTAAAAAAGTATATTTATGCAGTAAATTCCCTTACTTAATTTACTTCAATAAGTGTGGGACTACTTTTTTAGCTAATTTTATTTTTTATTTATTGTAAAAAGTTAGTCTGTCCTGATAAATCAGATTGTGTTTCGTCCCAACAGAAGGTCTCTTCTTGGCCTGTAACACTGTGTATTTTTAATCATGCTGCCATGTTTTGTCCTTGAACAGGACGGATGCCAACTTGATGCCAGCTGGATGTCAAGGTCGAGCAGGAAATGGGATCCCATGAGGTGGACGGGATCAGATAGTGCGCCTCCACAATAAGATGAGTGCATTATGTTGATTAAGCCTTTTATTAAAGCAGAGTGGCCAAAACAGGTGGTTGAAGGTGTAATCGGTGGGATCTCAGTGACCGATAACAAAGGTTTAATGTGCCCTGACTTTAACCAGCAGAAAGTGTGTGTCTGTTTTCTCATCATACACTCCCATCATGTTCCAGTACATTATCCTAAATAGGCCTAAATAACTGGCTTCATGTATCACAGTATGTATATTCCTAAGGAACGTGTTATGTGTTGTGATGACTAAAGTTTGTGTTTATGCTGCACATATGGACCTCAGCATGAGGGACCTCTTCATCGCTGCAGAACTCAAGTTGTGTAGCCAGGCATTGTCCCCCATTTAAAGTTCTATTCTAGACACCGAAGGTTTTAATAATACAACACATGTCAGGCTAAAGTTTTACATGTAGACATGTAATGCAATGTAATTGTGCCCTCATGAAAACAACATTTTGTTATGTCAATAATATCAATTCAATATAAGCAGAATTTTATCATGGGTTGGAAAAAGCAGAAAGAGAGGGCACTTTATAATGGCACACTTATAATTAATATCTTTATATCAACAATGGATCCCATGAGTGATGGCCAGAAACACGCACAAATCCAAATTAAAGCTGCAAGCAGTGATGATCCGGCCCTCGCACACTCGCGTGATTTGTGGGGAGTGGCAGCTGTGGTGCTGTTGTATGACGTCAGCTCACATGGCTGTGCATTTTCAGGAATATCGGACATTACATTGCTGCCGTCGGTACTCGGGCCCCAATAAATGATAATGTTGCTCTGTGTCTGCTTAATGTCTAAATAGGAAACTGTTTGCTTACAAGTTTACCATACCACCATAAGTGGTGACGATATGTCAGTTTTGGCTAAGAGGGATGTTATAGCGAGTCAAAGACTTTTAAGACATAACTTTTGGTTCCAGATGTAATTGAATAGGCTGGTCTCTAAATATTACTGTACATACATTGATACCAGCTGGTGATAGTATTAGGAAAGTCACTGTGTAATTATGCACAGTGCTCGGTTCCGCCCCCAGATCTGACCCAGCGACACAGAGAAGAATGGGCTGAAACTAATGCAGTGCTTTGGCTTTGTATTTCTCTTATGCTGAAGACTAGCAGTCCTCAAGTCTTGGTGCTTCACCAAGTTAGACACATTCCCAGCCTATCTCTGTACAAGATGACGTTAAGCTTTTATCAATCTTACTTCAAGCAGGCCCATTTGCCAAACTGTCAGATTGCTCCTTCAAGCTCATTAGACATTTCACTGGATAAAAGTCTCATTTACAATATTATTTCATTGTATATATAAATGCCGAAATTCAGTTTTAAAGCAGAGAACAACATCAGGGATAATTTCATTGTATTAGACATTGAGCACAGCTTAATGCCTCCGTACGCTAACGTGTGCAGACATTCACCGAGTCCCTGAGCCTTCATGACCAGCTGCGCTTGGCACGGAGCATCTCAATGAGCAGGTTGTTGCACAGCACCTCACCACTCAGGTGTTTGCCGTACAGGTAGTCTTCAGCGAGGGTGCTGAGAGAGCGTAGCTCGGACAGACAAAGCAGCAGATGAGCAAAGCGTCCGAGAAGGTGAGAAGAGGTGCACAGCGTGTACTCCAGCAGGGCTACTTCAGCCTGCTCCTGCACGCTCTCTATGAACTGATGGTCCTCAAGCTGCTTTACATCTGGTCAGTGGGGCGGGAAGGGAAAGCAACAGCCAATGAATGTGCATAGAGCAAAGCTTGTCAAACATCATGGAGTGGAGAGAACTGTAGAAGCACCACACTTGGTTAATAATTCTTCTTCTTTCTCTAACTGGGATCATAGACAGTTAACTTGATAATAAAACCCCTGGAACCACATCAAGTTCCCTTCGAGTTCTCAAGATAGCTGTTTTTTCTTTTAGCTATTTGTTGAAACATATCGCATGTTGTTACCACTTGGTATCACATTGTCAGTGACTCTGTGCACAAGTTTAGTACAGCAGATTCCCTCTCCATGGTTCCTGGGACATCAGAAGGGAATACCCCTAGAGGAGGGACTTTTTAGACACCAGGAGCTCTGGCTGAGGAACAACATTTAGACCTTGATTCCACTCGTCGAAATGCAGGTACAGTTCCTCAAATGATTCCGGTCTTACTGGACTTCCTAGTTTGTTACTCGTTATTATAACACATCATTTTCACGGTTGCTCAATATACTACGTCACTTGCTCAGACCGAATGCAAAGGCGTTTATAGTCAACGTATGCTGTGGTTTTTCAGAAATTCACAATGACGACATTCTTTAAAAGTGACTGGGCTGGAAAGGTACGTCGGTTAAAAACACACTTATGAAATAATTCACCAAGAATCCGTCAAATCAGTGTGGCACTTCAGGACTTTTTAGCCCGTATTAAGCTTTATAGACAAAAAGCAACTGCTGTCACTAACCTGGGTTAAAGAGAATGATGAACTTGATGCAGGCAAACTCTTGGCGGTCCACCTTTATGATGTGGAGCTTCTCAACCAGCTCCTGTCCTTTCTGGACTAGGTTGGCCACAGTGAGACCAGCATGGGAGGCTAAATCGGACAGCTCCATCTGGCCCAAAGAGCACACGTACAGGAATCATCAGGAATGGATGTCTCTCTGTACTGCACAACTTTTATTTTCATGTGTCATACCTCCTTTCTAACACATTGTTTTTTTTTGGGGGGGGGGGGGGGGGGGGG
>NW_022280046.1:9826897-9865979 GCF_004355925.1 Anarrhichthys ocellatus
CTGGCAAGTAAATGTTTAAGGCTTTGTTTTGCGACTCTCAAATTTGCACACCAATTTAGACTCCAAAGCTCAAATCTGCCCACAAAGTATTGGCCCTGTTTCTTGATTTTGACAAAACACAGGACAAGTCAGGAATGATTATGTTATGTGTGTTGGAAAATGTGTGGTCCCATGAATGCTAATCATTCCCAAATCTTCTGGTCATGTAGAAAGATCAATGCGAGGTACGCACTACACGAGAATCAAACCAGTTTTGGGCCTGATTGCGCCCTTCCGCCAATGGTCATCAAAGCCCAGAGGTTGTAGAGATTATCTTGCCAGATTTTCATGTGGTGTTAGGTAAATTAAGAGTACTTTTTGCATCCCCCGATCTGCTCGGTAGTCCATCATGGCTGCACCAATATCAAGTCACAGAATTCACAATCCGATATCCTATTGTGAGGGGGGAATGCACAATAGCAAATCGTTGCTCTCCACACACAATAGGATCAAAACAGTTACATTTATCATTACCTGTCGTTGTGGGTTCTCTCACATTTTCAAAATCTGTTCCATCTTATTTGGAAAATCTTCTAGTGTGGGCCAGCCTAAACCTATTTTGGGTGAATTTAAGGTTTTTACATGTTTAACCTTAAGACAGATTTTAAGCTATAAAATCTGTAAAAAGAGTAAGATTTGGTGTCTTGGCAAAAAATAAGTCATATAAGCAAATAACTAAAAAGTGGTATAAAACAAAACCTTGAGAACTTAAAAACAATGAATGGATACAGTAGGGGTGGAGATGAGATGGTTTCCCTGAGAAACAAAAGAAGACTTCCTTCCAGGAATTGGGAGACAGCCCTGTGTTTGTTTGTTGTTCTACTCTATACTATTCTAGGTCCCCTGACTTCCAGGTTTGCTCCCGTCATAATTACTACATCCGATAGAGGTCGCCTCCTAACTTAACATAAATGTGGTAAATGGTAAACAGACTTGTACTTGTATAGCGCTTTTCTAGTCCTACGACCACTCAAAGCACTTTAACACTACATGTCATCATTCACCCATTCACACCCATTCATACACTGATGACAGGCCTACCATGCAAGGTGTCACCTGCTCATCAGAACAATCTAACCATTCACACTCATTCATACACAAGCAATTACGGGAGAAATTTTGAATCCATTGATAAATGATGTACGTAAAGACAGTAGACAGGAGAAATGTATACCCCAAATGGCCTCACTTTGTAGCTATGTGTTTAGTCCCTTTACTTGTTTGTAAAATATCTATTGTTACAAATAAAAATGCCATTTACCTCCTGCCCAGTGACCAGGAGCAGGCTGCCTTCTTTGCCATACATGACCTGTCTGGAGATGATGTCCAGGAGCAACAGGTCACTCCAGCAGCTGTGCAGCAACTTCATCTGGTCATTCACCTTGGAGCATGAAGAAGGCGTTAAAACCATTCAAGTACAGGTTTTATCTAGCTCATCTTCAAAATAACAGTATCCATTTCTGTTGTTGTCCCCCTGTCAGAGACATTTTCTGTCACGGGGCATGATGGAGGACTCGAACGCAGACCAGACCAGAAGTAGAAGTGAAGTGGAATTTAATGAAAACTTAAACCAGAACAGGAAACTTACAGGAACACAGGGAATTCACGGACGAGACAAGAGACATCGTTTAAAGTTTAGGGCCACTGACCAAGCGTCGGTATTTGACAATTTTGGGAGTCAGAATGTGTTGGTCCAGGTGCTCTGTGTTTTTTATATCAGCAGTTGATATAAACCTGAGTGATTTAGGGTTAGGGTTCACAACACACACAAGTTGTTTTCCACCATGCCATCTGGCAATTTATTGAGACTGATTTTCAGCCCATATTACAACTAATGTACCATACTCTCTCTCTCTGTCTCTCCTATGACAGTAAGCGGATGTGCTTTAAAGTAATCGTTTGGAGTTCTTGATCTCTAGTAGCGCCATGGAGGAATGTTTTCACAGTTTTGGTTGTATTGTACACCTTCATGAGGACACGCATGCACAAGCAAGCGGGTAGTGTAATACACCATCCGGCCGCATCCATAGTTTTTCAAAGCCATGAACAGAGCAGAAGGCCATTCCAGAGACGGACCGGCTGTAGAAACTCAAATTAAGCTGGCTAGTCTCCTAGCAGCGAGGAGTGAGGGAGAGGGACTGTTAGACCCAGCACCTCCACTGGCCCCCAGCCCGCTGTTGGCTCATTTTCTATAGCCACTATAGCATGAAAGCATAGCGGAATTAGCAAGTTAGATAGCCGCTAATTGAGTAAAATGTAACAACTTAATGCTTTGTCCATAAGCTCTTCTCACAGCGTAGGAAAGATGATGATCCCAAATAGCATCCAATCACAAGGACGCATCGAGACAACGAGTACTAGCCAATCACAGCATGGTTGACGCTGCTTCAGTCTTTTGAAGTGGGCGTGGTTTCATCTGAAGTTGGTTTGTAAAAAGATAAGACGCAGTCCTGCCAATGGTTTCAGGCTAGTGAACTAATCTGCAGGAGACAATAATTCTTCAACAAACAGCAATGTTCCAACAAAGACTGGAAAACGACTGCAAGTAAGGAATCATGCAAAAGTTTTCTGAAGATGTAATTTAAGACGTTTGTTAGACCTCAAGGATAAATACAATGAGTTTTGGTTGTAAGCATTGAATGTGAGCAGAACAAAACTCTCTTGGGCCCCTTTAACTGTCGACCCATTAACTTCATTCAGAACAAGGACAGAAGCGGATGCAGGGGGGGGACCTTAAACTCAACCTGCTCAAGACACATACCACAGCACATGTCCATCAGAGTTACAAGTTGGGTATACTGTAATTCAACAGGAAACGTAATATGTAATATGAAAGTATGCCACTATTGTGCCAACATATTTGGACTATTATTTCTATCAGATGATATATCATTGTGCTTGCTGAGATCGCTTCGTGCAGCTACAATGCTAGAAAGATATTCATCGCGGCAACAAACATGAGCTGTCAGAAGATCTCACCTTAAGTTGTTTGAAGAAGATGGATGTGCGAGCCCACTCCACAATGGCAAACAGCGTCTGGTCGGCCATGAGGCACATCAGACCGAAGGTGCTAGGGTTCCCATGTTTCTCCCAGTCCGTGTGCTCCTGCAGGAGACGAGCAGTGATCTTATTCTGCAGCTGGAGCTCGTCTGGATCACAACGCATGAACTCCATCACTAGCTGTGGCATCCTTGGACCGCTTGGAGAGAGAGGTCTTGAGTACAGCTCGTCTGAGTCGATTCCTGCAGCAGAGTTGTTGACGTGCTCTGACTTGATGGTCCAGTTTGAGGAGGAACACTGGTACTGGTTTACACCGGGTGAGTCGGATGGCAGGAGTGAACACAGTGATGGAGGCTGGTAGCTGATACGGTCGTTCTGTGCGGTGGGTAGTGGGGTGCAGTGAAGGATGGGAACTGGATGAAGGCCACCAGTAAAGGTCAAGTCTCTTTGCTGGGTCGAGGAGCCCAGGGGTGGACTGCTGTCTATTCTGAATCCGCTAGCTTGAATCAGAGCCTTTCTCTGCTGCTTGAGGGCACGATCATGCTTGTACATGGGGCCGAACTTGTTCCTGCCACCTCGTATTCGATCTGCACGAACAGCTGATGAGATGAGATTTGTTTAGAGCAGTTTGATTGATGATTTTCACTATGATGTTCACAAACTATGCAAATGGTCAGATTACCCCTTATATTGCTCATTCATGAGGGTGAAACAACACTATGATTGACATTCTTCATATTCCTTATCTTTAGGACCAACTGGAAAAAAAACAAGAATGTAATTGGACTTCTCAGCAAGTCAACATAAAACTAAAACCACTGTGAATTCCTTACACAATAACTGGGGATGCTCTGCATTGCGTTAACTTATGCTTCCTCTCTTCTCACTTGACCCAGAAATTGTTCCCTTTCCGTCATCATAGACAATCTTCTAATCCCTTAAATGAACCTTGAAGGGAGACGAGGAGAGAGGAGGTTTCCTGAAGGGGCTGAGAGCGAGGATACACCGGTCAAACTTATGTGTGCTTGTGTGTTAAATTAATGCATCACACCTGCACTTTCTTGTCACATTATGCCATGGTGTGAATTGAATTAATAGTAAATATAGAAGTTGTCATGAACACTGTTATGCTCATCTGATTATGAGATACAGCGGTATAACAGAACAATGGACAGCTGATGCTTTAGAATGACGGCTCCAAGGCAAGAATGACTCATTGTGTTAAATGCATCGTCTACTCTCTCCTTGCGTCTCTTTCTGGCCTTCTCCTCGAGCATCTCCTGTGAGCGTGACTAAGACGTGACTCAGCATAAAATGAAAGTGCCCCGGCCCTCACACATCGAATTACACAGACTTTGTACTAGGGAGCAGGCAGGGTAAAGTCTGTTTAACGTCTGGTTCAACTGATTCATTTGTGTTAATGCACGTATACCCTCAACACCGTAATACACAATCTTGTTATTAACACCTTTTTTCAGGACAAACTGGGCTATCACATACAGCTCCTTCTGATGATGTCTAGATAAGGGTTGCAGTGTGAAAGGAGATATCGTGTCTAACTTAACTTTACATTTAAGTAGATATTTTGGTCACAAGAGGCATAACCTGGAACTTACTGGCACCTTATTGGGTCCTTTTAAAACTGGAATGGCAAGGTAGCACTTTAGAATACAGCCCAAAAATTACAGTGTAATACAATACTGGGTACCTTTATAGGACAAATGTGTAAGTTCAGGTGAAGAAGATAAAAGGAGTAAGGAGCTAACAACATTTAGTTTGAGAGGGATAGAAATCAATAACACTATTACTGAGTACCTATTAAATAATTACAGGGTACAGTAATGTTGTTATAGGAAACGTGAAAAACTGGTGTTACTGCAAAAATGAAAAGAAAACACTTTGGGAAATTACGTTGTAAAGTTCTTTAGATATGTGGTGAATATTTGTAGTATTATTATTTATTAATAAAGGATGAATTATTATTGCTGATGGGGAGCAAGGGTGCACCAAATATCTATAGCATAGTTACTTGTGTGTTTCCTGGTAAAAGTGTAGGATCCATCTGACGATATGTCATTTCATCAGATCATAAACAATTAACAGGCAAAAACACTTAACACTTGTACAAAAATATTTACCGTGTCATTTATTTCTAGGTCCCTTATAAATTAAAATGTGTTATTTTATTGGTAGCTCCAATATGCAAAGTATTCATTCTGTAATTTGTGGGTTTTAATCTTAAATGTTACTGCAGGTTTATACACAATTACCCTCTAAGTCTGTTTCTAGTCATGTAGGAAAGAGCGAGTAAAACATGATTCATAGCAAATCAATAAAACTCCTGTTATTCAACCATCTTTCCACTCAGGGAAACATAAAAATAGACCTTAAAACGTGAAACTTTATATTTGTCCTATTGTCAACAAATATATATATATATTGTCACTGGATATAATTTAACTGATATATATCACCATGACACTTCCCCAGTTGATTACCTACATTAAGACAATTATTTTTTGTATTACAAGTTTTCTGTAAATGTATGTCAGAATATGCAAAAGAGTCATTGCCTTATTAAATATGTACTAATTTGCTTAAATTTCCAGAACAGAAATCTGAACATTGGATAAAGCCAGGTTCGAAATTCTTGTTTCATTTCGTTTATATATTAGAATCAAAGGTTTTTACAAAAGAGATTTTGGAAAGATCACTATAAATCAGAAAATACTATCAACAGCCATTAAAAATCTATCTTCTCTATGTTTTTAGGAATACAATGTTCATCTCACTATAAATTATTTATGAACTGTGAGAAACTATCAGAATGTAGAGAGGAATGAAAGTGGAAAGTTTGGTGCATGTAAGAGCTACTGAAGTAAGAAAAACTGTTTTAGAGAAAACTGCCTTTAAACATATGTTTAGTAAAAGTCCTTACACTTTGAAGACACTACAGGTGAATAACGTAAATGTCGAAAGTGACCAGTGTATTTTGCCCGTAGTGTCTCGCCTTTAGTAACTATTGCCAACACAGAACATCGCAGCTAAACGCAGGAGCAAACTACAACTGTGATGATAATAATAATAATAATAATAATAATAATAATAATAATGCATAAATCCACAGGTGCTTTAAACTTGCGGGTCTGTTACACTAAAAGACTGACTCGTTCCTTGTTGTAGAAGCGCGTGAATCGCCCCGTAGCATTGCGTCTGACCCGTGAGCTTGTTAGATGTACAGGTCGTTGGTGTATTAAGTTAAATACATTAAACTCTACTTTAAATTACGATAAAATCTTTTTTTTTTAAACAGTAATAATTTGAAGACATTTTCTTGGACCAATATGGGCAACAAGAAGAGCGTATAAATAAATCCTCTGTTATGTGATAGTGGGTTATACTTTTCTTTCTGAATATATTCCCATGTCGTCATTCTAGGCCGCGGGAAGCAGGTCACAGTCAGGTATTTGGAATATGCCTGTGGCATTATGAAAGGTTATGTACAATACAAGGATTCCCCTTCATTTATATCCTAACACAGGTGGATGAAGACCGCCCTCCTTACCTTCCAGCCTCATGCCGACATGAAGACACTTTTGGAATCTGCAGAACGGACATCGCTTCCGTTGACTTACATCGATCCTGCACTCCCGGTTCTCTGCGCAGATGTACTTCTTGTTGTTCTGGACCGTTCTTTTGAAAAAACCCTGCGAGGGTTGAAGAAGAGGAAGGGGTCCACTTGAGGAAGACGGTTCTGTTTATAACGACAACAGATAGGCATTTACAACAACACAACTCCAGCAGAAGTAAATGTACCTTGCAGCTCTCACAGGTGAGCAGACCGTAGTGGTAACCAGAGACTTTGTCTCCACACACTGGACACAGCTCCTCCAGACCCACACCATGTCTGAACTCCATCCTGAAAAACAGCGACCGCTCATCACACGGATTACAACATGAAGAGTGTTTGCAACTGTAGTGAGACATAAAACAAACATCTGATCATATGGAATCCATCGTCTCCTGACTGACCTACCTGTTGACTCAGTGTTCGGCCTGGTTCAGTACTGTAACTGTTAGTAGACTGAAATCAAAGCTGGTGGGGATATTCTTCCAGCTGCGTACTTGCAGATGTGAAGTGGAGTGATGTGATCGTCACGGGAGGGACTCTCCATGGTCCTGATCCCGCGGCTGGCTCATGTAGCCAATGAGCACGTCTCATCATTGACTCACCTGTTTGTGTGTTTAAACAACATGCCTTCATAGCTTCTTTTTTTTCGATTAAGAGTTTTATTGTGCGTTTTCTGAGATTGCACCAAACAGACATTCCATAATGTAATTTAAAGGACAGCAATACATAAACAAAACGACAGACAGACAGATAAACGGACTGAAGCTGCAACGATTCGTCGACCAGTCGATCAGATGATTAACAGAAAATCATTGTAATTCCTTCAAAGTAGTTTTTCATGCAGTAATAGCAGAAAAATCTGTTTTCCAGCCTCTCGAATATGAAGATTTCCTGCTTTTCACAGTTTTTATGTCATATTAATCTGAATAGCTTTGGGATTTGGCCTGACAACGCACGTTATTTATAGACATCACGTTACACTTTGAGACACCGGGATGGACTGGTTTTTAGTTGCAGCTCCATTCTACAATCCTGCTCATATATAAGGTGGTCAGACAATAAGCCAGGGTACTGTATTACTACAGACCATTCAAAGCGAAATAAATAAATGAATACAAATATAAAAATAAATAAAATAAAGAGCAGACAAGTCCAATTTGATTTTAAAGTTGGTGGGTACAAATCACGAAGAGGGCTTTAGTTCTTCAGGTATTACCGGAGGTACAACAAAACAGGGCCATGTTTTTACATCATTTCGATGATGATGCAAATATATTTAAATACAAATACAGCAAAAAGTGATGAGGGGACCTCAAAGCAATATGAATATTCAAATGTGTATTTATTAGATAAGATACTTACATATATAAATATGATGGTATGTGGGCACAGTTCAGGTCTGAGAGATATCAAAAATGAAATTTGAACTCCATTATACCTCTAGCTCAGGATTTAAAAATGCATCTCGCAATGTAGTGTTAGATCCACTATTATAGTGTTACCACTTTTTATACAGATTTTTGAAATTATTTTTAGTTTTTAAGTTTATTTTTAGTTCCATACTCTCCAATCATTCTCTGTGTAATGTTCTATAACTTTCAAGATAAGCAGTATAATAAATACATGAATAAATAAATACAAATAAAATTGAATAAGATACAAACACCATTCCAACTTACACACCTTTATTTATATCTCAATTTTGGTTTGCACGTATAACCTTAACACCGTAATGCACAATCCTGTTAAAATTATTAACACCTCTTTTCAGGACAAACTGGGCTATCAGAACAAATAGCAGAAATGTACCATTGTAATTTATTAAAATAATAGTATCCAATACCAGGTCGGCCTATTTTCACGATCCAGCTATCTGAATCAGTATCAGTAGGCTGATATCCATCAGCATCAGGTTTTTGTGCATCTCTAATCTTTCAACAACAAAATGACATTTTGGTCACTATGCACTGTGACAGCCTAGCCTGTACCCAAGCATACATTCTATTGAATCTAGCGGGACCGGAGGCCATTGAACGTGAACAGTCTTTTGTGTAAGTGGAGGAAGTGAGGGAGCCCAGCGAGGGAAGGAAACGTCCTTGTTCTCACGGAATCTGAAGACAATCCTGAATGCCTTAAGACAAAATTCCGAGAGGTATGCAACCCTCAAACCAATGTTACTATGGAAAGACACATGTTCAACAAACAATTAGAAGGCTGGTGAGACGATTGAACCAAATGTCATTGAAGTGTCAAAGCAAAAGGCTGCACTTTTGGGATTCTAGATCTCTGTGAGGAGCTTATTAGAGACAGACTCGTCTGTGGCATTGATAATGACAATTCGACAAGTGCTACTGCCAGATAGTAATCTGACATTAGCTAAGGCTGTCTCTACCTGTCCAACTCATGACATGATCATGAGAAAACATTGGCTTCTCCACAGCACTCTGTCACAAATGTTGCAGTCCATGCGAGGTTCATGACAAAACAAAAGCATACCGACAGATAAATACTAGGACACAGTGTATTGCCAGCTAAAACAACTGTAAAGGTAATCATTCAGCTAAGAGAGACACATACCCAGCTTTTGGTCAACAGTGTAAAAAATGGAATCATTTAAAAAAGGGCTGCAGAGTCCCAGGAGGAGTTCACCAGCTAGAACGTGACCAAGCTGATACAGAAGAAACATTCTATGTTGACGGCTTGACATAGCAAATGACTGTTGATTCAACTGATGCACAGAAAGGAGAAAATAATGAAGCTTTTGTCACTGCGCAAGTTGACGTGTCAAAAACCACATTTGAGCAAGTAAAGAACGAGGAACAAATAATAGCCTATAGCCACAAAGCTTGTAGCATAAGGAGGCAGCACAATCACAACTGTTTTGATGTGGTCAAGATGCAGTGCCACCTAGAGGGACAGCCATACACATGGTTATCTCACTGTATATCATCCAAGAGGATGTTCCGCCACTGCTCGAGCTACGTGCACGCAGGCAAATGGGGGCTCATTTAGTAAAGACATTCACCAGTTAAGCCCCACTGATGATAACCTGTCCCATTAAATTCAATCAGATTACAGCAATTTCTTCACTGATAGCCTTGAAAAGCTGCTTATACTGTAACCATGACACTCGAGCAGGATATTTTATCCTCCCATTTGGGTTTCTCCAGGCGACCTGCAGTGCTGTTTTTGTTACTTGGCCTTTATAGTGAGATCATTAAATGTAAGAACTCACCATTATATTGGAAAACAAAGATCAGAAATGTATTTAGTTCAGTCAGTATATTGGCTTGCAGGGAAGACCATAGTGTTAAAACATGACTGTACGATAACATCTTTTGTGAATTGGCTATAAAATGTGGTATGACATGTAAGAAATCACACTTTAATTTCTTGGCTTCAGAAATGCAGCCATTTACTATTCACTTACCGAGCCTTGGTGTTCCTGATCCTCAGGGCCCCCGCACACTTCCAGGTTCACTATGTTACAATTAGTTTGTGGTTATCAGATTGTAGCACATTTCTTTGGGAATATTCACCACTTAAGTGGTAGTGGCTACAGGACACATATACTACCTTCTATAAACACAGGCACATGTTTCTAGAGTGTAGTCATGGTCGCCAGAGGATGTCGCAGTCCTATCAGATGAACTCCAATAACTCTTCAGCGACAGCATCTGTCATGTTCCAGGTGTGTTTTTGTATTGCTTTTTAACTGTATGTTATTTAACACTCTAAATGATATCAAAGTGGACAGTGGCACAGTATTTGTTTAAGACACAGTGATCATGGATGGAGGCTTGGTTTCTTAAGTAGCATCAGGTTTGCATTCCTATCACTGCCACTTGGTGTTTCAGAATATTTCAATTAAATATCCTCCATTTAAACTTTGCTCACTTTCTAACTACTTTTCATGATCTTTATCTCTGAAGTGTTACAACGGAGTCATGTTGGTGCGAGGCATGTCCTGTAGTTTATTGGTTATTGTGCAATAATTTGTAATCTTAAACATAAGTATGTGGACATATACTTTTAATAAAATTGTAATTTCAATTTCTTTTTTTAGCTGAGCTACTTCATCTGTTCACATGAAATACCCCCTGAGGTACACAAACCCCTGGTTGTGAATTACAAATTTAATGGACAGGTTGCCATAAAATATGCTGAACACATTTATGGTCCTCAGATGATGAAGCCATTTGTTTTATTGATCCTGCAATCTTATTCTAGTGCCACCTTCATGAAAAATGTAGTAACCTCACCTTTGGCAAGACTCTAATCTTCAGAATCTGTCATCTTTGACAGTCTTTCTTAATCTTGGGTCCACTGAACTCAACACTACTCAAACAGAAACCACCGTTGGTTCTCTCTTCTGTAGCTGCAACATTAAAACATGTAACCAAAAACCATTCTACACCGAAACAGTCTACCCACATCCAATCGGAAGAGTTGGTCATCAACAGTAAACAGGCCGTTCAGTTCAGTATTTCTATATCCAGTAGATGGAGCTGTTGTATTAAACGATAAACATGCCCACAACGGTCCAGTTGTAGCATTATTTATTTATTTATATAGTATTATCCCAGAGGCTGATATGATTGCAGTTTTAAACATAGCTTATGAGGCATTATTGTCTTCATTTGATCCATGACAGTAGACAGACCAACAGGAAACATGGGGACAGATTAATTATATGCAACACAGTCGGAATGAAACCAGGGGTTGTTGTGAATATATATTCACCCTAGACAACTACACTAGACACGTTCCTGTTTTATTCCTTTTTTTAAATATTTATACTTTTTTTTAAATCATTATTATTATTGTTAGCTTGTTTATTTCTTTGTCCAAAACCTTAGAAACACACACACACTCACATTCACACACACACAAACACAACTACACTCATTTCGCAGCTCAAATAGAATCGGTAACTAACTGCTCTTAGACCAATACACCCCAATAACTTGCCTCTTTATTTTTAAATTGTCTTTATCTTATCCACCTTCTCACGGACAATGGACATGTTTTCTTTAATCGTCTTCTCTATTTGATATTCTGCTTTTAATTTTCTGTCCCGTTGTTCAAAATATTTCAACCCTGTCACGTCCATACTGACATCATGTCTTCCTGTGGAGAAGGAGAAGTTCAAAGTCACTGTAATAGGAACCACAGAATGATTTCAGGAAACTTGCATGGTGTTACTCCATCTATTGATGTAATCCTTTATTGAATACATGATATAGACATTTATTGACATAAGAACACATGGATGGAGCAATCTGGAAACTTTGGCTGAGTGCAAACAGAAGGTTTAAAGTGTCAGTTCACCTAAATCCCCCCAACTTTCCAACATCTTTGGTTTTCTATCCTGCATACTTTCAGATATGAGGTTGTGAAATGGGGGAAGACATTTTTTTGGGGTGATTTGGGTGAACTGAACTGTAGACATTCTTGATAACCACCTGAAAACTACAGTTAGACAGATGACGAAGTCATAAATACCAGAGATACATTCTGTGAGTATCAATTGTGATAGCTCATCTCAGAACCAGATGGACAACTGAACAACAGTAACTATATCCATGTAACTTCCATAATGGTTTGTGAAAATGACAATCAACATTGTTGATGAGTGTCGTTCTTTAGGTTTTGTGGTAGCAGTGCACTAGACTTTGTCATAGATGTGTTGTATTCATATGTATCATTATGATAGGTTTTTACACTGCTATTACACACATTTGGAAAGAGAATATTTGTAACATTTTCTGCACGGAGCAATTCAAATTCAACAAGATCTGACAATTAAACAATTATACTGTGCACACTTTAGCATGAATAGCATGTCTAACACTCCATATTAAGCAAGCTTGTCTTAAGCACGAGGTTATCCAATTTATTTAGCCGTGAAGAGAAATATGCAGCCGTCCAATGACAAGAAGGAGATTTGGATGACATGACATGACTGTTTTCTTTAAATTCCAATCACCTCTATCTTTCAGATATTTCATGGAGATAAAGTCACGTTTGTCGTTTTCAACAAAGTCAGTTTTGTTTTGTCAACATCTGGTCTTTGCTCAAAGGTTGTTGATGAATACTTTCTTTCACAATTTTATAGACAAAATGAACACTATCTCTAAAAAGTGTTGCGGTGCTAAAACAAAATCAAGCTGCTTCTACTTCTGATTCCAAGAGACAGCTGTCATAATTTGCAAGTTACTTGTCAGAAAAAGGTAAACATAGGTGGTTTTAAGCATTTAAACAAATCTGTCATTTCGTTGGCGACGACAGTGTCGTAGACCCCCTTGCGATGTCCAAATGTTTGCTTTTCCAACTCCAAATGATTTACGTACTTTTACTTTGACTAAATTCTAAACACCCCGTTACAGCCGTGCCAAACAAACACGATTTAAAGACATAGCAGCACTACGTGAACTCTTATGATAACCGTTACAAGTACGCATTTATTACTTGTAACAGTTACTATTTACTTGTTGTTCCAAGACTCTTATGTGGTGTTAACCCCATAGTCAGACTTCTAAGAGGTTCATAAAAGCAGGAATAGTGAGGATACCAAGAAGATCAGGCAGCAGTAGATGTTTGAACTTTTGGTCCTTCCACTGTGGATCCTGATAGGAAAGCTGAGAGCTTGAGCATCTGGATGCAGTTCACAGGCGGCCGGAGCATCTGCTGGGATATGGGGCAGCTTTGCATGATCCAGGAGCTCAGGGTGACTGCAGGCACTTCTGGCAGGAGCTGAGGTAGCCAGGCTGCTCAGGGTTCCTGCAGAAAGTGTATCCAAGCTTTCTTTACTGGCAGTGGCTACAGACAGAGGTGAACGCTCTCCTCCATCTGTTTGACCACGGAATGTAAGCAGAAAGTATGCTGCTGCAACCAGCAAGGTACTAATCTAATATTTAACCATGGCCTTTTCAATGTCTCCCAGTTGTTTAGCCACCGTTATTTAAAGTTATGGAATGGGTGCCATACAGTCGGAGTAATACTGTTCTGTCACATATGACTTAACAGAGGGTAACAGAGATACAGAACAGACAACCCAAACTAATCATCTTTTTATTAAACAAGAAAGTATTCCCACCTGTTTGGAATGACCACATCTTTTCATCTGTATTCCTGTCTCACTCATCAGATCCCTTAGTGTATGTGTGTGATCCATGTGCAAAGACAGGAGGAATCTCAGCTTGTTGCTTCAGCCCATGCACAGTCACTGTACGTATAAAGGTTCTACAGTATAAAGGATGAGGCCTGTTGTGTTATCTTAGGATACATGCAGTTGAGGTCAAAGATTATATACACTTATAAAGGACATGTACTGTATATTGAGGAAGGGTTGTGATTATTTATGCAGGTGCTTTTGTCTGTAAAAAAGGCGTGTGTGTGTGTGTGTGTGTGTGTGCATATATACAATATTCATAATTGTGAATAAAAGAGCAACATAGTAAATACGAACAATGGCTATGGTAACAAAACACAAAAGCCAATAGATATACATATACAAGTAAATGTTCACAAAAGGCCTGTGTTTTAATTTGTAGATTCTAAAGGTTTCCTGTTTGTCATCATATGGAAGATGGGATGATTATTCATCCCCGCTGTGTAAAGGAGCAATACAGGAGATAATTCACGCACAGTGCTTTCAGACTTTACAACTCTACTTATTGCACATGCAGAACACTTGAATCAGTTGGGGAGCACACTGTAATTTTGTTGTTATTGACCAACATACTATTTTAAATATATTTGAGTCTGTGCTTGTTTTATTGTCCTGTATTTTAACGTGTCCGGCTGCTATAGCTGCTTTCAAAATCCCTCAGTCCGTCAGCCGTCTGTATATGGTCAATGCCCAAGGCTTGTAGTGTATTGTGGATGGGTTACTGTTCTGGAAGTCCAGATGGTGTATAGCCATAGGGTAGTTTACACTCCCTGTGCGAATAGCATATTTGTGTTCTGCCAGCCTGTCCAGTAAATGCCTTTATTTGAAAACATGGCAACGTGTACATTCTAGCCTAGAGATCACAAAAGAGGTTTTACAAGTAATGAAATGATTAATTGTGAACTCCTTCTGGGATGTAAAATCCATAAATATTTTGGTCTGGTTTACATTTGTGCACTGGTTAAAATGGTTACGCTGGGTTTTGGACCCAACCAAGTTCGTTGGGTGTTAGGTTGTTGATGGCTGTGTAATAGTTTGTCTTGTAGTCGGGCAACTCCTAAAACCGTTTAATGGTGGTTTAGGGAGGATCTGACTGAGTATATCATCACTCTCAATAATACACCAATTCCGTTTTCTAATCTGTTTGATGTTCTCTGCTTTTCTACTGTATGTCGTAACTATCTTTTGTTTGTTTGGGGGCATTTCTTTGTATTCATTTGTACTTCGTCTGATCAGATGTTTAGCTCTGGTGTATTTTTTCTGTAGAGAAGTCTTTCTATATCCCCATTCCTAAAAGCATGTCACCATTTCCTTGGATTTGGCCTCAAACTCAAATTCTCTACAGTCATTGGAACTGGCCATAAGGCACACATTCTCTCTGAGCCACTTGGGATGGAAGCTTCTGGCATGTAGTCTGGTGTTTCTGTCTAAATATAGATGTATGTTAAGTCCCTTTATCTTTTTTTTTAAGATTTTAAGATCTAAAAAATGTATGTTCTCCTTGTTGTAATCCAGAGACAGTTATATGTTGGGTTGATAACATTCAAAAAGCTCTGCCTCTGGGTCTGGTCTGGGTTTATTCATTTACACTGAAGTTTACACAAAAGCCTCAGGGACGAGGAAATAGCTCTAATAGACAGACAGACAGACAGAGAGAGAGAGAGAGAGAGAGAGAGAGAGAGAGAGAGAGAGACAGACAAACAGACAGACAGACAGACAGACAGACAGACAGATAGATAGATAGATAGATAGATAGATAGATAGAGCGATAGATAGATAGATATAGGGGGTTCTAAAATTAAAGGCATGTCACCCAGTTTCGTTCAGGGGGTAGTTTGTCGATCTGCGATGCCAAAGAGGAGTTGGGAGTTAGAATATATGGTGCTATAAGATTTCTTCTGATTCACTAAGTTTGTTAGAAGAAAACTATTTTTGAGAGGCTTCAAGATCAGGCTGTAATGTATAATGAATTTGTGAGATGTCAGGCTTGGAAGAACAAATCACTGTATCATCTGCATATAGTTAATATGACAATCAGAACAGATTTGTGGGAGATAATTAATAAATATAGAAAACAGCGACCCTAGAGAACCTTTAGGTACACCCTTTTCTATGATCATAAAGTCTTACTGACTCCCCTCACACACTGATGTCTGTGGTGAAGATATGAAACAAAGTAGGGAATGTTTTAAAAGATCAGTAGCACAAAGTTTGTCAAGGAGGAGATAGTGATCAAACATATCAAAAACCTTAGCAAGATCTCAAAATATTGTGCCTGTAAGCATATGTCCATATTGTCCAATGAAGAGGATACATTGTTGGTACACTTTAAAAGAGCAGTGGTTGCAGAGGATTTAGGTCAGAAACCAGATTGGTATGGTGATAGGATGAGAAAGTCTTAATATATTACTGATACTGTACTAAATCAAATGGACAGGGTTGACACGGAACGAGCTGGAACATATCCGATCCTTCCTACCAGCTGATGCCATTGAGATAGTCATTAAAGAAATCAGAAAGTAACGTCACACCACGGCCTTTTTCCCTTCTGACCATGGGGGGATATTACTGTATTACTGAGTGACCTGTAATATTAAGTCTGGGGAGGAAAACATTGTAAGTATTTGTGGGCAGTGATAAATAAAACATACGTTAACACTGAA
Source organism: Anarrhichthys ocellatus (assembly GCF_004355925.1). Taxonomy (NCBI): domain Eukaryota; kingdom Metazoa; phylum Chordata; class Actinopteri; order Perciformes; family Anarhichadidae; genus Anarrhichthys; species Anarrhichthys ocellatus. The sequence goes on from NW_022280046.1 coordinate 9,843,405, forward strand.
TGAGTATTCCTGTGTTTATTATTATATCTATTAATAGTATTTTGTAGAACCAAACCTTTGGAGTGGTGGTGTGTAACAGCTATATATTTGGTATAAAAATCGCATGTGGCCCCAGCCTGTCGCCAACCCTGTTGGCCATTAGGGTTCCTCCACCTACCAGATCCAACTTTAACACCTGAAAAAGTGTCTATGGTCATAGAGATCAAGAGGATCACCACCTTTATAAAAATAAACCTCTTGTCTTAGCCTTCAGTCAATATCAACCTTAGCTTTGCCTTTTACAATTATTGGCAAGATGAAGTTAACTTGAATTTTTCTAAAATGAAAAGGGCTCATCCTCTGGGGAGAATGAAAGTCCTCAATAAATGTCATGATAAGTTGTTGGATATATTGGACTATTTATTTTGTACATGTGCGCCTGCAGCTAGGGCTAAAGCTGACCTGTGTGTCACCACAGCAAATTTCATGTCTTTTAGTTTATTAACATGCATTACATTGTTATGGACCAAGTCCTGTTCAAAAAGTTACTTTTGCCAGACAGCGAAGGAAGGTCAAGAATGAAAAAAGAAAATACAAAAATCATTACGAATTGTTCTCTGGGGATCATGAATATGTACATATCCAATTTAATTGCAATCTAGTTTTCAAGATCTCCTGGACTGAGCCAAACTGTTGGAAAGATGGATGGGCTGTCATTCCTTATCCAACTAATACATTTTAACAGGTTCATAAGCAAATTGCATTGGTTGGTTAAGACTGTACAATGGGACACATACAAAAATAACTGTGTTTTTAATTGTTGTAACACAAATCAATCCCCATTTTCTTTACCTCTCTGAATGAACAGGTGGCATGTTCCCTCAGCTCTGTTTTGTAATATTTTCATTTCAAAGGCAAAATGTTTGCCCCAAGCAGCCTGCGTAAGCATCCACTGCGAACATGTCCATAATGCTTTAATAAGAAGCTGAGTTTGTCTGGGGGACAAGGTCCCATTTATCTCCCTGTGTATCTAACTTGGGATTTCCGCACTGAAGCACTCTGTTTGAGAAGCACCTAAGTTGGTTTTAGAGGAGAAAATATGAACCATGTGTATTTAGACTGAGGAGCACAGTGCAATCCAACTTTCACCATTTGTTCCTATGTTTAAGTATCCTCTGGGTTGTGTCTTTTTGTTTGGAGTCAGAGTACCTTGGATGATCTGTGATAGTTCAGGCATTATATAGTGTCAGATACTCATCACATTCATACAAGACAACGTGAAAGCCAAAGCTGAAGGTTCAAAAAGTTGATTTTCTGTCATACAACGGGTACAATGGGTACAGGATTGATTTGTAGAGAATTGACAACCATGACAGTAACCTCCTGATCCACTTTAATGTTTCAGCCAAAGACAAAATTGGAAAAGGATGAATCGATCACAGTAACATTTTTGGATCAAATATGTTTTCACCTGCCTTTAATCAGTACCAAAATACCATTTATCTGTATCTTGCAAGTTCACATTAGAAGATTTTATACCATGACCAGTACTAGTAGGCAGCTAGAGCACTTAGCTCTACCCTAACCCTAAATGTTCATTTATAACCATTCTTTTTTTTTTGCCATGATCACAATCTATCTATATAGAAAGAAAGAGCTTTAGAAACGTTGATTTAATGTCTTACATTTTGCCATTGAATGTAATCCTGATGCCAATGTTATTGGCTGGTGATAGGGTTGAACATGCAAGCTTTATTCAGTCAATCAGTTTCTGGTATTTTAATTTATTGAATTTTTGAAAAATGGATAGAATTTAAACTACACAGAAATCCCGGTAAAGGTTGATTTAAAAAATATAGTTTGTAGTTTTGACCGTTCTTTTTTTTTGGTACAGATATTGAGGAATAATCAGCAGATCATTTATGTTTTCTCACACAGTGTTTTCCTTCTCTTATTACTTGAAGCATTTTCTGAGCTTTGATTAAGCATAAAGAACTTGTGTATTAGAAACTGCAGCGGCCATGTTTTTCTTGAATCAGGAGGCCTGTTGGATGCAACAATCAGTCTTTTGTTTGGAAAAATCATTGTATTTTTCACTGAATATCCCAACACTCAGGGCATTTGGGGCTAATGGTGATGCTAGAATAAAGGTCACAGGGTGACAATAATCCTTAGATATGAATATCCATACGTCACATAAATGTCATGGTAATGACAGTGACGAAGTGTTGTTTGGACTGACAAACACGGCTACTAGCATAATAATTTGCTGATGATGAAAAAGTAATTGTTCAAATTTACATTCCATCATCAATCATGATAAAATCCTAAAAACGATTTTTAACAAAAGTCTGTTAATTCAAGTTTTGTAGGAATATCAAAGTTGACTTCAATAGTTACAAGTACCATCTTTTTACAGGGAACATGTTTCAGTCTACCAAGCTTTCATGTTGGTAAGAAAACCTTTCCTCCTCGAGAGCTCCGTACTTATTCCCCAACTAATAACAAACCAATCAATACATGGAGCAAATTTAACACTGGAGCCGCGGGACCGCCCGGGGATTCAACCTTCTTATGAGAAGAGAGAAATCACGTTGGTCTTTGAGAAAGCTTTCATAAAGCAGCATGACACATAACTGTATCATTAAAAAGCTTTAAGTACCTCCTCACATGAGCAGCGATTGAATGAACAGTAAATGCTGAAGCTTACTGAACTGCTGTCAACCGTGTTACACGACTGCAAGAAAGTAAGATTGAATATGAACAACATGGGGTAGTTTGCATTTTCCATCCACACATTAGAGAGAATATTCATATTAAACATTTCTTAAATATGTTCACTACCAATTTTCTGTAATTGGATATTCTGTTAATAATATAATAAATTGTTTGGAAACCAAATTACAGTTAGGGTTGTTTGACTGTCAAAAACGTTGTTTATCATCAATCACTTGCCCTCACTTCTCCCTTTATAAATAACAATCACTTTAAAATGTGGTCAAACCTCGTAACCATGAATGGTCAATGCAAAACAATTTTAAAAAATGAAAATATACAGATGTTATGTTATTTACAAGAAATGTGTTGAAGACAGAAATGTTACTTGTGATAATTGTGATACTTGTGGGTGCTGTGGAGCAGAGAAGAAAAAGGTTTGGTACATTTAGCACCATCAAATGAATCATCATAAAATGCAGAACAAGCTGACAACACTGAAATATTATCATTGAGAATGTGTTAGCAAAGAGTGGACAGGGTATTAGGGGTGGTGTTTGTGTCCGTCCATCTGATAAATGTAAGTCTAATATTTACTCTCCTTGTACCTCTGTTTTGGTCTCTCTCTTCTGGACAGGTAGTGTACAGTGGGTTCATCAGAGCTTTTCCACTGAAAACAGCTGTATGCTGCTGCAGGAGGTTGATGTGAACAGAGATTGAGACTGTACCAAACCCTGCCCCCCCCCAACTGCAGAGTGGGTGATAATTATCTTTGGCTTCCTCACTATGAGTGACACCTTTCATATTGCACACAATAATTTGATATATTGGTGATATACAATTTAAAAGGCCATCCATCCATCCTTGGGAAGGGAACTATCAATGGCATTGTGTCAGAAACGAACAGAGACACAGACATGGCTGACACCTATTATACTATTGTTTGTAATACCTGCCCTGAGGACTTGAGTGTCACTGTTTTGAAACTAGAAAGCAGGTTGGTGGCGGTGTAACCTCCCATAGCCCTACCTACCCGTGTCAGCGCTACAGAAAGGTCGGTCTCCATACATTAGCATTCTGGGTAAAGGAGAAAAAAAACTCTCTGGCTTGCTGTATTTTTTTTAACTAATCACAATCCTGTTGGGCAGCACTGAGCCTGTGATGCAGCGACAGGGCCCTTGCAAAATATGTAGCGCAGATAGCGGAAAAGGAGGAGAATTCCAGCTGAAATAGGCAGCCAATGGCAGGCTTATGCCCCCTGTCTTCACCAGGCCTGCAGACCAAGGGCATTGCATCAAGAGAACACTTTATTGTCGAACATTCTTGAAGTTTTGTATGCTTTTTTTTTTATACCTAAACCTTTTTCAACTGCACCCATACCTCATTATGAGGGAATTTATGAAAAAAATAATGTCAACTTACATGGTATAAACCACCAGTCTGAGTCTCGGTGCCGGCTGGTGACAAACGTCTTTCAGACTCACCTGAAGCCCATAGGTGACAGAAGGACAAGCCTTTCATATACACTCCTGGTACTCGAGCACGCTGCTTATGTAGCTGCAGACAGGTGTCAGCCATCTTTAATGTTTATGACAGGGCTCTTTTTCCCTGTGTGCTGCTGATGTCATCAGGAGCCTGCTGTTATTAATGAATAATGTCTGGCAGCGGGAGCTTAGGTTTCAGTGCAAGTTCAGGCCTGAAATGAGTCCATAGCTTCAAATGATCTCAGCAGAGACGGAGCTCTTAGTAAAACAATAAACAAATCAGCGTCATAAGTCAGGGAAACAACTCATGTTACAGGCCACAAGAGGGCCACAGGCGCCTCATGCAATGACAGACTGTAGAATGGGGCCATGACCGCACTATACTCAAATGTTAGGTTCATATGGTACTTTGTATTGCTTCAGAAATGTATGCTTTACAAAATAACGTTCTGATACACAGCCATTAAAGTCATTCAAAAATAAAACTGATTTCTTCAGATTTCTGTTTGTATGACTTGAAGTTATTATGGTTTGAGAGGTGTCCCCTCAAGGAGAACGTGAGCATCACAGCCTCGCCGGGATGAAAGTGTGCTGCGGCTCCTGGAGACGAGCTTCTGTTAGCGGCTGTGGTGACTCAGATTTGGCTCCAGCGCCGGGATTCAAAGCGGGCTGGTGGAGCGCCCGGTCTAAGTTGTGTAACAGCAGCCGGGGCAGCAGCTCCTGGAATCAGAGCCTTGGTGCTTGGTTTTGCGCTGACTGAATTTATACCAAAGAGCCGTCCGCCTTCCAGAGCTGACACACGCTCTACTCCCAGCAAAGCAGCCGCCTGACGAGGTCGAGGACGAGGCGTGGTGGTGGTAGTAGGAGGAGTTTTCTAATTTCTGCCACTTTGAATTCAAAATAATAAACAAATTATCAAAACGCACACGGACGAGGAATTTCATTATTGACAGGCCCTCTGTGCAGCTCTATTTCTTCGTCCCCTTATGTTGGACTGAGGACAGACTGGATTTTATGGTGACTCACTATCGTCACTCCAGGTACAAGTGATATTACAAGACAGGACGGGCCAGTGCTAGCTAATTAGCATGCTAATTTCAGTCGTTATCTCTGCAACACAATACATAGACGTCTTTGATATAATGCCAACACCGTAACCTATTTGCATTCTGTTGATCATATTAATTTATTTTTTATGTTTTCAACTAAAGCAGTGGGCGCTGTCCAACATGAATGAATGGCTGAAATGTTAACTAAAATGTGGGGAAAGAATAGGACAAGTGAGATTTACACACAGTAATAGAGAATGCAGTCGGGCTATTTTTGAAGTCTACCATTTTGTGAACACTGCTAAACAGAAAGGTAAAAGGAGTCCAACAAGAAATTTCAAGTGCAGCACTGGTTTAAAAGAGGGGGTGAAAACCATCAAACATGAAGAGTGTGCACAACTACCTGCCCTCTGGCTGCTATTCATCTGTCTGAGACACAGACTCAATCAGTGTATTTCTCCAAGGTGCGGAAAAGTATGGCGGTAATGTGACTGAGGGCAACAGGTTATAGAGCTGAGCAGAAAGTGAGTGTGTTTCCAGATCTGCGGAGACCAAGGTGTCAGCCACTGTCTCAAGGCCAGCCAATAGCAGGTCTGCTTTAGACAGCCCACTTGTCCCCAGGGTGGAGAGTTGTATCGTGCCTGTGTTTAACTGCTCTGTTCGCTCACACCTGTGATGTCAGATTGCCCTCGGATAAGACTCGGAGAAACGGTGCATTGTCAGAGGCTGTCTCACAGCTCAGTGCAGCGGGCCCAGAGCGGAGCCCAGGGGGCCTCTAGCAAAAGACACTCACTATTTATCTCATATTTAAAGCAGAGCGCCAAGAATGTGGCATGTGTGAAGATTAGAATTCCTGTAAGTGAGATCAAATCTACAGACGTGGAAGAGGCAAAGCTGCCTTCACTCATGTTTAACAATCAAATCTCACCTGATTCTTCACTGCAACACGCAGCCGTATGTTTCTTTTTAAAAACTCTCCAACATTCACTTGATCTGTATCTCAGCCTGACATCCAACTAAGATGAACTTTTTTTATGTGCTCCAACAACTAGTTTGTTAACTTTATAGTTTTATATGTTGACACTTAGGATAGAATGAAGGACCGTACACTGAAAGAAACATTGTCTATCAATCAAAAAATAATTTAAGAAAATCTAAAATGTTACATCAAGGAAATAAAGGTTTTGTTTATGATCCAGATGTTTTAGCCAACTATATATCTATTTCTTACATTCCCTTCCTCGCTAAGATCCTTGAGAAATCAGTTGGATAACTTTCTACATAAGATTTGTTTCTTTTAGGTTTTTCAGTCAGGGTTTAGAGTGCATCATAGCACAGAGTCATGAATGACCTTCTCATTGGATCAGACAGGACTTGTCTCTGTACTTGTCGTGTTAGATCTTAATGCTGCATTTGACAGAGTTTACCATCACATCACAGATTGGAACATGTAATTGGCATTAAAGAAACCTAACAAAGCTGGTTTAAGTATTTTTTATCAGATGGATCTTTGTTTGTACATGAATCCTCCACACACATCAAAGTTAGTCACAGAGTTACACAAAGTTTTTTTTGTGCTTGGACCAATTCCACTCACCATATACATGCCTCTATAAAGCCATTTTATTAGGAAAAATGCCATAAACTATCATTGTTTTGCAGATGACACCCAATTATATCTATCGATCAAGCCAGATGAAACATTTAGCTAAACTAGCATGCCTTAAAGACAAAAAAACAAAACTGGATGACCAGCAATTTTGTTGTTTGTTATGCTAAACCCAGACAAAATGGAAGGTATTGTACTAGGCCCCAAACACTATCTATAAGATATATTTACCTTGTATTGCATTGCCCTAACCTCCATTACCACTGTAAAGAATCTCTGAGTGCTCTGTGATCAGGATGTATCCTTTGTGTCCCACATGAAACACACTTCAAGGACTGCCTTCTTTCAATTACACAACATTTCAAAAATCAGGCACATCCTGTCTCAAAAACATGCAGAAAAACTAGTCCATGCATTTGTCACCTCCAGGCTGGTCTATTGCAACTCCTTTTTATCAGACTGCTCCAATAAGTCTCTAAAGAATCTCCAGTTGATCCAGAATGCTGCAGCACATGTACTGACAAGGAAATAGGATCATATTTCTCCCATATTTGCTTTTCAGCACTGGCTAATGACCTTAACCTATAAATCCAGAGTAGAATTTAAAATCCTCCTTCTCATCTACAAAGACCTTAATGGTAAGGCTCCATCCTATCCTAAAGAGCTCATAGTACCCTTTTATCCAACTGGAACACTGTGCTCCCAGAATGCAGGATTACTTGTGTTTCCTAGAGTCTCCACAAGTATAATGGGAGCCAGGGCCTTCAGCTATTAAGCACTTCTCCTGTGGAACCAGTTCCCATATTTAGTCAGGGTGGCAGACACCCTCTCCACTTTTAAGAGTAGTCTTTCCTCTTTTGACAACACTTGGACCAGCCCCTAGCTCATCACACTGCTGATATCAACCTCTCATCTTCACTTGCCATTGTCCCACTGTTAAATCTGCCGGCATCAAAACAGAAAGGAAGTAGCAAAGCAGCAAAGCCTGCCTCTTGCTTGATTTGATTGGTTTTCTGGCCAAGTGTGACATTGAGAAAAACGCAATGCGCAATACACGCCAAGTATACCAGTACCATATGAAAACAATGTTTTTTCTGGCAACTCCTATCTAGCGGCACATCTCAGCGTGATTGTGGCCTTACACTGAGCTCCTCTCCATCTATATGCATTTATGTTCCATTTATGCATGTTACTAACTTGGCATCTTCCCTTGAGTTTTTGTGGTTTCTCATCTTGCAGGTTTCCATGGATTACGGTTGAACATGGTTGCGCCTGGATCATGGACCATGACTGCCTTGTTGCCGTGGTTCTTCTTGACGCCCACTGCTACTAATAATATTATTATTAGTCATATTTGTATTATTTTTGAAGTTGTTATTATCATTTCCCAAGGTCAAAGCAGATGGCCGCCCACTCAGAGTCTGGTTCTCTTTGAGGTTTCTTCCTGTTAAAGAGGAGTTCTTCCTTGCCTCCGTCGCCTTAATGCTTGCTCATGGGGAAATGTTGGGTCTCTGTTAATTAAAGATTGTGGCGTTGGCCTGCTGTTAATTTAAAAGTGTCATGAGAAAACTGCTGTTGTGATTTTGCAACCCAGTCATAAGAAAAAAGGATGTTGCTATTGTACGTTTCTGCAAATCACAGGAAATGTTCCACATCGACGTTCCTGAACCAAAAAAGTGTTATAAATGTTTTATATTAACATAGTAACACTTGCAGAAACACAAACTGACGCTTGATTAACGGTGTGAAATGGTTAGGTTCAGGCAATAAAAATGTTTGTTCAGAAGAATAAGCAACAAAAATACAAAATCAAAAGAGCCCCAGTCAGAGCCCATAAGGTGAAAAACCATGTAAAACATAATAGAATTATGACATTTTCAGTTTGTTTTGAGAAATACTTAAGATACGTTACTGAAGATACATGTTACTTCCTCCTATGATCTGTCTGATGAAAGGAGTGCTGTGAGCACGTTTTGTCACCTTGGCCTCTGAGTCACCTGAGAAATGTTTGCCAGTAACACCGAGGCCAAACGTTGTTGGGCGGCAGGTTTCATCGTGCAGAAAGCCACTGACATCTGTCTCCCTCTGTACCTTCCACCTGACTGAACTCAAACCATGAGCTGTCTTTGTGTGCTGCCGTGTATACGCATAATTTTTTTATGATCAATTGTTTGGCAAAGAGGCAGCTGTTTGTCTTTCATCCAGCAGCTTGTCGGAGCGGAACAAATGGGAGTTATTCCACTCATGCTCACTCACAGCTCATACAGAGGAGGAAGGGATTTGTTGCGCGGTGGCTAAATATTGTTGCCGTCTGTCAGTCATGAAACCAGGTCGAGAGGTAGGAGAACTACATGTACTTTTTTAGTGAAGATAGTGCATGTGCACTTGCCAGGTATGAACTCCAGAAGGGAAATCCCACTGCAGGGATTACTGGATTCAAATCTGAGGTGTGAGGGTTTGCAGAACCTGTCTGGGCTGATGGAAGTAGTGCGTACCTGCGGGTGTGCGTGTGTGTACTATTAGTTTAGGGATCAAATGTCTCCAGGGTCCATAAGGGAGGAAACCAAAGGATTAGGCCGAGGGTCAGAGTTTAGACAATAAGATTTAGATTTAGTGTAAAGTTAGGTCGATGCAGCTATAACTTTGGTCAACAAGGGTTGATGTGTTAGTTATGAGATCAAATAAATAATCAATAAGATGTTGCACTTGTAAAATGATATTTAGATCACAGATCTACAAACAAAACACCAGCGTTGAAATCTTATAGACCATTAGATCTTGTAGCCCATAACGTCCCCAAACAATGAACTTCAAGTGGAAAAGAGCGAATCAGCAATTACAGATTGTTTAAATAGTATTGTTAAATGTTATCCAAACCTTCAACCTCCACACAGACTTTCCACAACTACTGCTGGATGTCAGTTGTTTCTCCTCTCTAAACCATGTCCTGATGGGGAAATGTGAAAAATGCAAAGACCACATATTTGCATTTCAAGACATTGTTCTCATTCCACAACCCCAATTTGCACCAATTATTTTTACAGCCCTTAGTGTCATTTAGAACATCTTCTCCTCTATATATATACAGTATGGAGGTCACATGGTCCCAATAACTTTGCATTGCATGCTAATGTAACCGGAAATATGAAATATAATACCCATTTACATTGTAATACAATACAAAAGTCCTTTAATAAAACTCTGAGATCCTTGTTGACAGAAAGGTGATTATTCACTTATTGTGGTGTTATATTGAACTGCAATTTATTGAAAGATGCTTCTGATGTTGTTTCTTTTCCATATAAATGTGCGTCAAAGATGGACAAAATATTAGACACTTACAAAGTTCTAATCCTAAAATTATTACTTTTACTTTTAAAATAATAAACTAACTATAAAGCAGGGAATATGTCTGTGAGTCTGTCTGTGTGTTCTTCGCATCTCATCTGATCTACTTTAGACTTGGCGGTCATACTGCTGGGGATCTAAGGGAGTGCTTTGTGGAATTTGGTGAAATTTTGAAACGCAACACGTTTGATATTAACAAACTTTGAACAGACACACAGGAACAGCGGCACTCTTCCATTGCAACTCAAATTATATAAGTAAGCCATATACAAGAGTTGCATATTTTTAATTTCTTCGGGGGCCTTCTGTGAGTTATTTTGGGGTACAATCAGTTAGAATAGTAACATAACTAAATAATACATATTTCTTATCTAAACATCATACAATAACAACAATGCATAGGCCTTTATTTATGGGTGTAAGGTCAAATAAATCATCTTCATTTTTCTGTCGCGTCATATTTACTTCCTGTGTGAAAGTACTCATGACAAAAAATACATTGACGTGCGAATTAAGAGCACGGAAAAAACGCACCCGATGTGTAAAGGCCTTTGAGCGTTATGGCGTCCGTAGGGTTAGTTAGGGTCAGCATAATAATCTATTTGCTGCCTCAGGGGAGAGAAAGGAGAGCAAGAGAAAGGAGAAGGGACTGATGAGTAATGGAGATCACTCCTCCTTCAGGGTGCAGTAGATGAGAGGGGAACAAATAAGAAAAGAACAACCAGTTCTGAGAAAAAGCAGCTGCTTATCAAGATAGATCTCGGCGTAGGTTTGGGAGAAACGAGGCGAAGCGCAAATGTCGAGCTGATCTGCTGTCAGGATGATTGAAGAGCCAGCCAGGTGTTGCCTCACACAGTGTTGCACACCTCGGGCAAAAACTCTCACCTACTGAATCCTGTGAATTCTTCACCTCTTTTTTCTCCTCCCTCTTTGCACTCTTTGACTCTCTCCCTCCTTGTCGTTTATCTCTGCCATTCTCCGTCTCATCTACCTTTTCTGCTTACTACGCATTCCATTACATCCAGCTCGTGGGAAGCTTCCCTCAAATTACATTATGACATCAGGATTATTTGGCTTGAGGATTCTATTGTTGGTCTACCCAAAGTAGTAACCACAACATGTGAGTGGTGAAGCTAATGCAGACTTGTCATAGTGCGTTCAAACTCGTATACTAACGTTCTGCGCACTAGTGCATACTCAATTAGCATGTGATGCATACTAAATGAACAAAAAGTATGGCATTAGCAGCACACTGAAATACACTCAAACGATACGTCTGCATCACATCACCGTATCGATCCCGAGGTCACCGGTCGGCGCTGCCGTTGAATGAAAATTGTTTATAACAAATTAAATCAGCAATACCTCTTACCCTCAGTATGTTTATTAGTATTTCTTTAAAGGAAAATTTTAATTATTGGTAACACTTTATATGACGCCCTTGTCTATGACGCATCATAAACATAGTTATAATGCGTTATAATCTGCTTATAATTATAGTTATAAGCACTCATAAATATTCATGATGCTTTATAACAATAATCATAACACCTTATAAAGCAGCTCATAATGACTTATGAGGTATTATATAATACTTTATAATTGCTGGTCACTCACTGACTTTTTTGCAAGTATCACAGTGTATTATAATTCCCATAGTTGTAATACATTATAATATTTTTGTATTTAATTATTATTACTGTTATATTGCATTATAATTTGTTTATAAGTTAATGTAAGCGGTCATTGTTTTCAATAAATTATAAATGTATTTTACAATGTTTTGTGTGTTGTTGCAATAATATTAATAATATTAATGAATTACTATGTTAATTGTAATATTTGTTTCTTTAATTAAAGCAAACAATTAGCACTTGTATTATTACTGTGATTATAATGCATTACTATAGATTATAATGTATTACAAAGATGGCTACTATAGTTGTATTACAACTATAGTACACTATTATAGTTGCAAATAATAGTATTCATGCCTTTGTTTTGATTATTGTTATAAAGCATGATGAACATTTATGAGTTTTTATAACTAAACAGTGCTACAATGAGATTATAAAGCATTATTAACTTTTTTATAGTGCTTCTGAATTATTAAGTATTTCAGTGTTAAATATTGTCTCTAGAGTACGTTACATATGTGATCTCCTGTGTTTTTCCTCTTAACTGTACCGTAACGCCCTGGGTCCTGAGTAGCTCCACGTTTATTCACTATCATTGTACAAGACAATAATTGTGTGTATATATATATATTACATATGTACACACAATTATTGTCCTCCATTGAACAGTCTGAAGTGCCAGAATGCTTTTTTGGGCCTGTTTTATGCCCAGTAAGCACACTCAGAAGTTCTTGCTAATCTACTATACATCTGGGCATTTCTGGCATACACACAATTCACATACTATGCAGTTGAATAAAATAACTCTTTGTAAGATGTTGTATACCATCGTTTGAGGATACATTGTAGCATGGAATATGCAACACTTTTACCTAAATTCTTCTTTTGATTTAAATTCTTCTTTCTTGTACGTACCTTTCTAAATAGATGGACTATATGTCAACATTCACACATTCACACGCAGAGGCTGCCCTACAAGGTGCCACCTGCCCATCAGGATCTAAACTAATGCCTATTCACGCACACTCACACACTGATGCCGAGGCCTTTGGGAGCAATTTGGGTTTCAGTATATTGCCCAAGGACATGCGGACTGAAAGAGCTGGGGATCGAACCGCCGATCTTAGAATTGTCCTGCCATTGTTCATTGACCGTTTCCCATGTAATTCAACAAAAGATGACAAGAATTCAAGAGAATGCATTTTTTATTTTGATTTTAAGTACCAACACTTTTGATAAGTTAGCAAATCTAAAATGCCCTCTTGACAATGTCCACATGATCTCAATGGAAAAATAAATAGCAAAGCAATAGTAATTTACACACTCACTAAACAATGCAAATAACATCATAAATAGCAGAATCAAATCATCAACGAATTAGGAAGGCTTTTTGTACTTAACAATGGGATCTTATTGTCTTTCATAACTATAGTATTGAAAGGGTTAAACAGAATTTCTTGATTTATTGTATACCAGCACGTTGGTGAGTAATAAATAAATCGTCTATCCTAACATGCAAAACTGGATGTTTCTGAAGAACAGTAATTACGTTCAGAACAATATATACATTCTGCAACAGGTATCAATCAGTTGGCTCACTGTTATTTTTTCACAGCAGAAGAGCTTGGTAGTCGGCTAATATTACATCACCAAAACTACATTTGCCTGATTGTCCCATTAAAAACAACTTACAACCTTAATAAGTACCTATTAAACTGTGTTACATACTGAGAAACACGGAGCCTAACGTTTCTGTGACACAGTTTGTTTTGGACAAAATGTTCTAACTTTCCATAGCACTAAACACTTCCAATGTGATATCTGTACAAATGTTGACAACAAAATGAGCCCAGTCGAAAAGCAGAATGGAGGCCCACTGGCAGGTGAAGTTTTAGTTTCAAGTTTTCCTTTTTCCTTTGGCTGGTGGAGGTCGGTCAGGTAAAATTGGTGGATTCCGTCTTGCAATCACATTTCCCTCCTTACTGATTCATGTCATACAGGACATGTGTCTTGTGTCTTCACCTGTTCATGGCCTGGGATTACGGTGTGGTGGGTTGGGTTCTCAAGAGGCAAAGTAGGAGCTCTGCATGGAGTACAAGCGGTCGATGGGGTTCCCCGCCCGGGCCTGCGAGGAGCCTGCGTCTGGAGTGGCCATGAAGCAGTCTTTTAGACTTGTCAGAGAGGTGTCACTGTCCATGTCATGGAAGATGATGTCGGTGCCTGTGAAGAAAGAAGCAGAGAAGAAACAGTGAAGTCAAACACAGCTGTGAGTGGGCAGTAACTTCAAGAAGTCCACTTAAACACAGATATCTCTACTTAAAGCTGCATTCATTGATTTTATTGGCCACTGGGGGGACAGAAGGGCTGTACGCAGCAAGCTGACAGACCTGACACATTGTATTACTGCCATATAAAAGGCTCCCCGCTGCATCTTTGTGGCAATGTATTTGACGACAGTGAGACCAACCACACAGTAAATTCCATAAAAGCACTAACAATGAGTGTTGGGGTTGGAGATAGCTCTCTGTCGGGCTGCTTCCATGCTACTTCTTTAAGCAAGCTATTGCTTTTATATAAAACGATCATCAAGTACGGCCACACGAAAGTTATAGACACATTCCAAGTTCAATAGTCTTTTATTAATAAATAATAATGTTCACAATAGAATGGGCCTTCCTGGGTTGGCTGCCTGCACTCACGAGGCAGTTGCTATGGAGCGAACACTTGCAGTTAGCATATATATACATATATATATATTTTTTTTATGAGAGGCTAGTGTTATATTGAATTTATTATTTGGCTCTTTAATTTCATTATTTGAATCTTGCCATTTAATGTACAACCACTGACAAACTGTCCAGCATCAGTTGGATGACTCTACCTGGCTTTAATTGTTATGTTTTGCTTTTTCCTGTCCCCAAGTTTCAATTGCCAATAGCTCTGCAGAGAGGTTTCACACTCGTAGCCACTGACAGCCAGAATCTCTCTGGTGTCATGACCCCATCAGACAATTTCTGAGTTGTGGTGCTGTGTGGGCAGTGGTTGGTGTATTTCTGCTGCGTTCTTGGTTGGTTGTATATTCTGGGCAACATTGTGGAACCTCCTCTTTATGTGCCACTGCATGTCGATTAACAGGTGTTTTTTTTTTCTGGAGACGGGCGGTGCTCAATCAACGCCTCCATAGAGCCTTACATGTTTCCATTTTGTAGCGGGCTTTAGCGGATAACTTTTGACATGTTCTGCGATCCTCCCCTGACCCTGTCGTTAAGCGACACATTAGTCTACTTTTTAATTTTTTTCAGATGCGGAATGACACTGAAAGTGCAAAGGAATTAATCATCATAGCTGTTGTGGGTATTATATCACTGATATGAATCAATCAGATTGCTTGATTTGAGCTACCTGCTTCATAAGATCAGTTCATTCATTAAAAAATTTGAAAACAATAATTAAAATGTCACCATTGGAACATGAAAGCACATCTTTAGAGTTGTGTTCCAGACGTACAAAATCCTAATTTGATAATCCTCGAAAGCAAATCACTAAAAGTCAAGCTGTGGAACATGATGGTACTTAACAGTTTGTTATGTGGTTCAAACCAGATGGTACGTTTTTTTTAAATGATCAGCTATCATTTTTGATTTATAAACCCAAAACCAGTGCAGATTAAATGCCAAGGTCCACAAAAAACAGGATCCTATACTTCCCATAATGCAACTTGATAATATCTTGAATCAACAGGTTTCACATTGGGTATTGCAGAGATGTGAAATAAGAATACAGTGCTATAATCCTCTACTGTAGTTGAGGGCTGCAGCCTATCCCAGCATGCATTGGGGGGCAGGTAGAGAAACACTTTGGATAGGTCTCCAGTTGGAGACCACTACGGACAAAAGTCTCCACATCATATTAACATCAAAGGAAACAAGGAGATTACAGAGAAAGGAAAAAAAAGGACCACAGGTCCAGCCATTATAGAGTGTGATGCTCACCGTAGGGGTTCATATGGTCACCCGGCATCTGTGGTGGCGTGAGGCCCTGCTGGAAGGGGTCAGTGTGGTAGCTGCCGTGCTCCATGGTCACCAGCTGCTGCTGCTGGTTTGGAGGTAGATGCCCTGAGTAGGAGCTGAGCAGGCCCTCCATACAACCTGATATCACCTCTGTAACAGTCAGCGGCAACAAGTGTGAGCAGGGTTACAACTCTCAGATGTAGTGGTCACATAGCACATGCGCACATTGTCTTCCTATACCTGTGAGGGCATCTCACGTCCAACTCACGGTTTTGAGCAGTAAAGTTACAGTGATTTGATTAGTATTGATGATTACATTACAGTTACTGATCCCACTTTCACATTTGGGGGTTGGCTTGTTTGCTGTCTTACTGAAAGAAAGATGGAGAGTTGTTATCAGTTTGGTCTCTCTGCGTTATGTGGACAGACTAGTCTGGGACATAATAGCTCCTCCATGAGACGAGAAACGCAACCCCCAGTTATTCCACAGTTGTCGTATTCTCTTGTCCTTATTCACGTACGTGTTGCTGGATTTCCAATGGGTGCGCTTACAGCATTCACTGAGGCTAAGATAGCTGCTGTGTGTTCAGTAAAACCCTCACAATTGTAGTCTGCTTGCTTGTTAAACTTCAAACAGCTCCCATTTACACTTGCCATTTCAAGTGTCTCATATCTGGATTTTTGTCACTATCTTGGTTTTCCCAGGCTATACACAATTCCAGGGAAACACCTGTGTAGGTACCAGATGTGCTCGGCCGAAGAAGCAAGCTTGGTGTCTCCCTACAATACACGTCCTTAGAAGTGTACAATTTTCAACGTTTACTGGTGCTTTCTATGTAATGATACTTTTAACAACGTCTAAGATGTTTCGGGGAGAACCTATGCGGAGCTCAGCTGCTCCAACAGAAGTGACAAACTTTAAATTGCTAGCTAAGCTAGCTAACATTAGCGGGCTAAGACATGGTCTAGGGGCTGCGGTAGTCCAACAGAATAAATTAATTCAATCAACTAATTGTGTTATTGTGAAATATAACGTTAGTTGCTCTAACTAGGGCAACCTAATGACTACAAGTAAACAAACAGAACACGTACAAGTCTCTGCAAACCGGGTTAACTTGTGACTATCAACCGGATGCATTGTGGTTGCTCATAGTGACGGCAGCTGTTGAAAAACAAAACATGTCGGTGTCCTCATAAAAGCCTTACATTTTACTTATATCTTGAATATATATGAATACATGTTTATTATCTACGCCAACCATTCAAGTAAGTTACTACAAGCAGCCACGGATGCATTGTAGCAACTCCATATATTCCGTAAGCAGTAAAAAAGACATGCTTCTCTTGCTCTGGAGCATTGCGCACCAAACATCCCTACAGTTGTGAACACAGACACTACATCCATGTTTTCTCTACAGAATATGAATGCTGCACAACAAATGGCTTTCTTATAAGAGCGTATACTGTAAACGCATTGTCTAAACTGACTGGCTGTTTGATCTTGAAGATATCTCACCAGTCATCCGAGAGGCTTCATCTCATCCTAACATCAATGTCAAACAACCCCCCGTTTGCTAGTTTGCTTAGCTCATTTGGTTAACAACAGCAGTTTCCACTATAATAAACCCTGCTGCTATGCCAATATTGACACGCTGGAAGTCCCTGAACAGATAGAGGCAGTGCTTGCCAAAGCACTGAGACACTTATCTAAACTGTCTGCTCATATACGCGGTGAGATCACAGTGGCAATAAGCCCTTAGCTATGAGGAGCTATGCTGCAGTGAGAATCATGGCTGTGGCCCACACTTTACAGCTCCACTGTCTGGAAAAGCTCATATTTACCAGCAGAGATGTCACTCTGGCTTCAGAGTATGGGACTCATTCTAAAGCCTGCAAAACTGGAAGTGTTTGCTAAGTGACTCCACTCTGTTTATTGCTCCGCTAATAAATGCAATATTTCAAGCTTGTTTCTCCAAATAATTCATGAATTACCTAGCTCTCAGTAATCACTGTCATTACAATTATAATGGACAGATTAAATCATGCAGATGGACATCAATGGTGCTTTTTCTGAGAAAGCAGTTAAACAGTACAGTATATAAACACACAGATAATTCCTCACCTTGGCCGAGCCTTTGGCTGTTGTGTTGCTCCTGCTGTTGCTGTTGTCTGCGGGCTAACTTCTTCATCTGTAAATACATGAACAGTAAAAAAGCTTGGTATGTGGCCGACAGGCATTTATTTAGGAGACATTGACACGGAGCTCTCTTGTTAACCTTCACTGAATTATGTATTTAAAATATCAAGTGACCTACAAAAGTTTGAGGTGTGTAACAAATAATATGTACAGTATAAACAAAAACAAATAAAGAGGTGTGATGCGGGAGTCCGTCAGGTGGTCAAACCACACCTGAGACCACTTAAAAAACAACATGTTTTCCGACCTTTGAATGCTTTGAATATTAGGGTGTTTAGGATTAGCAGACAGTGATGAATATTTATATATACAGTATATATATATATATATATATATATATATGTATATTTGAAACCACAAGAAACATAACATGACAACTTTACATCTCAATGACTGTAATCTAAAGAAGACAATTGTAAATTGAGGCTTCGAAGGAATGGACCGATGGGCCAGTATTCATTTTACTATTACAAGAAATATATAGTTATGGAAAATCGAATAAATAAAGAGACAAAACATCTTCATCAATAGAGTGTTGCAGGGAGGAAGTACAGTTGTAGGCCAACTTGGAAGTATATCACTGTTTCGCTCAACAAAAGAGCCAACGGGATTCTTCCATTGGGTTATGGATTATTGCAGAAAATGAGCTCTGTGGCAAACAAACGTGAATTTAAAAATTCAAGGGTGTGATATTACAGGTTTTTTATGACATAGAACAAAACATTAAATCTCCTCAGCTTGTTTCAGCCACAAACCTTATTCCAGGCATCTAACCAAAAAACAATCAAAAAACATTGACTTTGAGACGAGGAAACTCATTTCTGGGCTTTAGGGCTCATTCCAGCGGCGCGCTATAGGACAAAAGGACAAGTCAATCAGCCTATAAATGTACATATAGTTCAAGTAAGGGGACATACCTAAGTACCATGTGGACACTAATTATTATGTAGTGGAAGTTCTGATTGATCATTGCTGTGACGATCGGATGGAAAATGTATCATAATATAGAAATGGATCAAATCAGGACGTATACTAAGTTGTCTTATTGAGACACTTGACCAGTTTTCACACATCATTTTAGAAATATGTCATTTGTTATGTAAAGATATTTTCTAAATGTTCAGTAACAGTTTATGATGAACTCACGGCTATCACTGTGTCACTGACTGTTTGCAAAAATAAGGCTGTATCTAAGTCTTTCCTCATAAAAGACCAAGTGGGGTTAAATACAGAGAAAGATAATACAATATAGTACATTGAATTATTGTTAGCAAATTGTGTGAGTCCATCTCTCAACACTTGACTTCACTACCCTGTTGCTAAGCCCATTGGTTCACACTGAAGATGTAAATCTTTAAAACATACCTCACAAACATACAGTTTAAATATTTTCTCAGTACTTTCTTGCAGTTGCAGTTGGTCACTGCAGTTTTTATAAAACGTCACTCAAACAGGGGACTTTTTTCAATGGCAGATCAATCCACATTTGGTGCTCTAGTGAGTGTTTGTGGCAGCAGGACGGTGTGTGTTGGACTGAGTCAAAATAAACTACAGTGTGTGTGTTCATGGTAATGAAGCAACATGTCACCCAGTGCAACAGTGTGGCCCACTGATGTGTTTTAAACAACAATGGTGCTCTACTAACCTGACGCGCCAGATGGTTGTTGTTGTTGTTACACAGAACCATCTGAGAAGCCAGTCATTGGAAACAGTATGGAAAAGGACAGGCACTTAAAAAAAATACTTGGCAGGTGATTGGATGAACCATCTGTCAATCAAACTCTTGCCAAAGCCAGCCGAGAAGAGAGCGAAAAGCCATCAGTGCTGTTCTTTGCTCTTCTTTCAATGAAGAAATACTCTTGTAAACTTTATTAGAATCGTCATATACATACAGGTACATTGCATTTAACCCATCCTAGGCATTAGGAGTAGTGAGCTGGGATTACATACAAAGACAATGCAAAGATGCAAATAGACACAAATTTACACCAGAATGACGCATCGCAAATGCCCGAAATTCACGTCATTCGCATAATCGCTGGAATCGCTTGAAACAGAAATGGTGGAGAAAAAAAGCAGTCTGTAGGTACTGATGGGCACTCATAGATCTGTGTTAACTCATATTTGTACAGAGACCGGACGGAACTATGTGTATACATGTCTGTGTATTAATAGACTATCTATGGCATAAACAGTAACGTTGTATCTATGCCTGGATGACGTTATTTTGAGTGTTGATGGAGCAGGTACAGTGGTAGCGTAGCCAAGCATTAATAGATCCAATCTCCATTCAGAAAACAAGCATTTTCAAAGTTATTTGCGAGTCACCTTGCGGCTGGACCTAACAAAGCATGAAGTCAGACTTTTTATAAATGGTTATAAAATCTGTTCATGTGGGGTCATACAGATGCAGCAAACCAGCCGACATGTGGCTTGCTAGATACAGTTAGTGTCTACAGCCATGCCAGTTCCAATACAAGGATGCCAATGAAGCATCTACACTAACCTTTTTAGGAGCCGCCATTGTTGTTTTGAAAGAGCTCTGTGGCACAGAGTAATAAGATATATCGGGCTGAGATAAACACACAACACTTGTTAGGAGACACATTCACTGTTGCTTTGGCGCTGCACATGGAATTTAATGATAGTAAGGAAAGAAAAAGTATTTTGTATACTGTCAAGCAGCTTTGTCTGTGAGCAGAACAGGGGCTATGTGTATTTTCAGCTGACAGAAGATGGAGAAGGCTGTATAAAGGAGCCAAGTGGTGGCATAGGTACTGGAGATTTATGTCTGTGTACTGAGCATTTTTTCCCTGCTGAAAACAGATTCCACTGCATCTGATTGATTGATGTATATTTTTGTCAGAAGAGGAGAAGTGGTAGAACAGTGACTATTACAACATAACCAATCTGTATCCAGCATTTCACATTTTGTAGACTATGTGACTTGCTTATAGACTGAAAACTGACTTCAGTAGAAGGCCTATTGGATATTCGGACTTTGACAAGCTTATTCTCCCAAATGCCACCAAGCCAAGCAAATAGTAGATTATAAATTCTCGATCCCCTGGAGCTTAACTGATGTAGAACTGGTTTAGACAATTAAGCACTTTTGGCAAAAAAGGACAGTAAGACCTCATTTTCACACGCGATCCAGATCTGGATAATGACATCAATTCTGCCAGCATTGTGATCGTATCTTGTTACACTTGGTGGACTTGACAACAAACAGTGCTTTTAAGGTCAAGGGAAGCGATGTGGGGGACTCTTGAGGGACCACCAAGATGTGTTGAATCATTTCACCCAGGAGACTGTATGTGTCCTGTGTGAAACCTAGCCGGCTTATACTCATTTTACCTGAGCTCCATACTTAACTAACACCAGATACTTAACAAATTTAAATAAGAAACATACTTTTTTTAACCCAAACCACCATATTTTTTTGATAAACCTAACCAAGTTAACCTTAAAACTAAGTTAACCTATACGTTGAAAGTTTATTTGGAAAAGACACTATGAGTGGAGACTGTTCCTGACACATCCCAAAATTAGCATATAAGTCATTAACCAAGCAGTCGTATTCAGTGATTTGAAAGATAGGATATTTTGGGTTTACTGACCTTTGCTCTCTGGTTCTGAAACCAGACCTGGACCACCCGTACAGTGAGTCCTGTCTCTGCAGCCAGGGTCTCCCTCACCTGCAAGTCACAGCACAGCAACACTCATCAGCAACTTTTACACAATAACATCATATGTGTGCATCATAATGTTATTGCATATTTCCCAAATATCAGACCGGGATTATTTTCATTAATTTTTTTCTTTCTGCCAACAAAAGAACATCAAATATAACATTATTTTAAACACCTTTCGGCAGGGTTTGGACGACACATCAAAGGAGGCCTTGAACTCTCTCCTCTGCACGGTGTTGAGGATGGTGCGTGGTCGTTTGGGCCGGCGAGGGTCTTTGCTGTCATTGCTGCCCTTCCCTGCGGCAGGGCACTTCTTTGACTTCACATCCAGATCCTCATCCTCACTTTTATCTGTCACCGGACAGAAATAAACACAATTCTTCGACTTAATTTTACTGCAGATTTGAATTCAGTGCAGTTTTGTGTCTTCTCTGTAATGATGCTAATGAGGACCGATCGTCGATATCAAAATGACTACATTAAGTCCTTCATTGGATGCGTTTTCAAAGCCACCGTGTTCGTATAGCCTACAATGGTATCCCCAGTGTTACCTGAGTCCGAGTTGTCTGGACTGACTGTGCTGAGCAGGTCCCTCTCCCTCTCAAAGTCACTCTTGCAAAGCAGCTGACCTTCTTTCAGAACAAACTCGTCTCCTCTGCACAACTGGCGATCACAGACGCAGCAACAGAAGCAGCTGAGATGGTAAACACTCTCCAGAGCTCGCATTACGAACTCTGTGGGTGTTATCTTCTCAAGACAGCCGCTACATTTGGTGGCAAACAACCTGAGGACACACAGGAGAGAGAAGATTTTTAACAATGAATACTGTATGGGGGGGGGGGGGGGGGGGGGGGG
>NW_022280046.1:9866079-9878005 GCF_004355925.1 Anarrhichthys ocellatus
GTGTGTGTTCAATAACCACATTATATAATTTGCACTGGACTTGAGGCCCACTGTCACTAATCGCATCATTTATATACTAGGGTGCAGGGGAGGAAGTAGCTAGTTACATTTACTGTCCAAACTAAATTCACATGAAAAAGTCCTGATGACCTGTGTGAGATTGGGGGTGGGGTCGTAGTTATAGTTGGCATTATTGCACCTTGACATAATTTAAAAAAAGATTACATATACCTTAGTTAATGACTCATTTAATGCTTAAAGGACTGGTTATAGTGGGACAGAGAGACTGAGTGGACAAGTTATAGTGGGACAGAGGGGCTGAGAGGACTGGTTATAGTGGGACAGATAGGCTAAGAGGACTGGTTATAGTGGGACAGAGAGGCTGAGTGGACTAGTTATAGTGGGACAGAGAGACTGAGTGTACAAGTTATAGTGGGACAGAGGGGCTGAGAGGACTGGTTATAGTTGGATAGAGGGGCTGAGAGGACTGGTTATAGTAGAACAGAGAGGCTGAGAGGACTGGTTATAGTGGGACAGAGAGGCTGAGAGGACTGGTTATAGTTGGATAGAGGGGCTGAGAGGACTGGTTATAGTCGGACAGAGAGGCTGAGAGGACTGGTTTATTATGTATGCATAGAATGAACGAACAGAGAAGTCTGAAAAGGGTTGCTAACTTTCTCTGGTTTCATTGGTGTGAGGCCACAGTTGCTTCCCTTTACTTTTTCTTCCCCAGAGTCCTGATCAGTCACAGTGGCATGAAGTTACTAATCAAGTTGCTAACTTCATCTGACTTCACTTCCATGATTAGTAGTGTAATATCATCTTTCACCACACAGTTAAACTAACATTTATCACACATTGTAATCTGTTGTTTTACTCAGTTTATTTGAGAAACTCATTGAAAACCGTGACTCTTGGTTAAGAATTTCCAGGTATGCTTGTCCTGAGATAAGAACTGAGCGGGAAAAAACACAACAAGTGAGAAAAATGAATTGGCAGAAAAATCTGAAGCCAGCTGTTTCAAGCACATGCATATTAGTGCACGTGTCCCACTACCTCAAGGCTGCTGCTCTGCACTGAGCTCATGCGCTCATTGCGGAAGTGTAGTCTCACCCTCTGGTTACCACTAAAGTTAACACTGTTGGCTAAGTAACGTTGCTGTTGTTTTCACTGTTAGCTCTGTTAGCACTGTAGCTGTGAGACGACAGCTCAGCAGTTGCCATGTTGAGAGCTCTGTGGGGGCAACAGATATGCTCTGAGCTACTATGCTGGAACAGAGCCAAGTCACCGAGCTGGCTAGCAAGCAAAGGATTCATTTATTATGATCAAGAAATGATTTGGCGCTCATGGTTGTCTACCTTAGACATTATTTCTGAAATAATGTCCCATGGGGGACTCCGGAAGGAGAGGTCCTTATCCTCTCTATAGACACATTGTTCATCCTGACAGGTCAGAGAGAAAGTGAGAAACTTTCCAGAGAGAGCGGGAAGAGAGAGTGGAGAAGCCAAGGAGAGAGAAAAGATAGCCAGGGAACAAAAGACGAATAAGAAAGGGGGGGGGGGGGGGTTTTTTGGAAGAGTTAACGATGAGGGGTGTGTGTGTGTGTGTGTGTGTGTGTGTGTGTGTGTGTTGAGGTGGAGGGACACTCTATGAAGGGAAGAGATCCTTTCTTTTCCGTACCTCCTTGCCCTGGACTGGATGTTGGTAAATTGTTCTGACTGTAACAAACCGACTAAAAGCCAGATCTGTATGAATAAATATGTAGTTGACCAAAGGAACATTTATGGCACTAGGCAAAGCATCAGGTTACAAAACATTTCAGATTCATCTTCTTCTTGAAAATTAATTTATTCCCTCAAGGTTAATGGCAATGTGGCCAGTAGTCATATTTTCCCTAGACCGAGCTGACAGACCAACCAACCAACCAACCACTTTCTTCTAAAGATTAAGTTTTTAAGTAATTAGCGTATGTAAATTATATAAAGACTAAATGTTCACTAATGGATCTTTAAACTGTTAACTGTTATTGCAAATATAAATTATTTGTAATGAATGTATATTGTACAAAACACTCACTGTCAACAGTATTTAATTTATTTTGCTACAATATGGCAACTAAAGCCTCACAAAGGTTTGTATGGTTTTGTTTAGACTGGGTTGGGATGCTGGCTTCTGTTATTTGAAAGTATCATTCATGTATATATTATTAGATTGTTTTTTAGCGTATTCCTATTTTGTCCTTATCAAGTTTGTTTTACAGTGGCAGACATAGCTGTACTTAAAGCTTCACCAATTAACAGTTTTATATTAACAATATATCAAATCACAGAGGTTTAGTGAGAGCTGTTCCTCATTGCGTCGAACCCACAGAGAGTTATCTAATAACTGCAGTTCCCCTCTGCTCTATGAAGCTTTAGAGTGACTCACTTTGAGACAGATATTTCTCTCATGAGTTGGTGGAGACAAAAAACAGAGCTAAAAGAGAGTGAACATTAGTCACATTCATCAGTTGGAAACAAACACCACTCAAACGATTAATATATTGATTATTCTAAAGATTATTTTTTAAACTCCCAATTAATATAACAATTCATTTAACAAAAAATAAATATCAAAACCTTATCTGATCAGTATTTCATATTATTCAAATGAATATATTTTAGTAGTTGATGACGTTGATTATGTCGGTGAATTGCCCCAGCCCCACTCTTTGTCTTTTGGATGTGTAATAGGCACACATTAAAACATCCATATTTACATGTGTTTAGCATGTTGCGCTGTTAGCAATAGCTATCTGTTAAAGTTTAAAAATGAAAGACCATCAAATGTCTTATCAATAAATCTAAATATATTTTGGCAGTGGCTGCTATTAAAAAAGGAAAACACTTTAATTGATCAAATCTGATGCTCTTTACTTTAGGTAAGTTTGGAAATAATAATAGTGTGGTTCACTGGTGTAAGTGGTGGTTGTGTGATCTGGGAACAGGTTTAAAGGAGGACAGGGTAGAGGGATGGGAGGAGGGAGGAGGTAACTTAAAGGCAGGTACAGAGGGGCTCAGTGTTTGGACAGCTGCACTCCTCCTCCTCTCTGAGTGGGACTCCCCTCCTCTATTCAGCAGCTCTTTCTCCCTGCTGTCCAACACCCTCCTTTACATTTAAACTACAGGCACATCATTTCAACAGTGGTGGGCCGCCAGGGCTAGCAAAGCCTTCTCTGCTGGCCTAAACAGAATCACAAAATTATAGCTATTTTATAATTTAATAATTTTTCACAAACACACTACATGTATTCTAATAATCTTTCCCATTAGCTTATTTTCTCATTGCACAGCTACTGCCTTCCTCAGTTGCTCTGCTTCCAGTGCAGCTTGTTTAAAGGAGAGCTTTTATCCAATCAGATTTCACCTCTGTGTCTCTAGGTAAGAACAGAGGCCCGAGGTCCTCAGGTAGACTTTGCAGATTAAAGTAAATGAGGACGATATTGTTGATTGTCATCAACCAATCTTCTACCAATAGTAGGACAGCACTGAAGGCCCAGATATAAAATGCACGGCCCGCCACTGCATTTCAGATATCAGTGGCTGTGAAGTACGAGTTTGGTTTGAATGTGAAGATGTTGTTTGACATTTCACGAACTGTGGCTGCTGATAAAAATGTCACTACCATATGTACCTGCCCTAACAGACTCAACATACATTTGAAATTATGTATCCATAAAATGAAGTGTTGCTCTTTAAAAAAGTTCTCTACACTGACAAAAAAGTATCAAATTTAAATGAGCCGTTTTAATTTAAATATCAAAACTGCTGAAGGGAAGTGAACTGAACTACTAAATGTGAGCTTCAGTAGAGATTTGTCACTATTTTCAAACCAGTTCAACAGTTTTTATGGGTTCATGTTCTTCTTTTAAACACACATTTAAGTTGTGCAATCATTAGCTGTAATCACTCCAACACTGTGGTTGGTAAGATAAGCAAAAGGGAACCCTTCGCAGGCAATGTGTTGGTCAGCTGCATGGTTTTCATAATGATGCAAATAGCTCTGGTACAGAATAACTCAACAACACATGGCTGACACATGGGAATACAGAACACTCAAATGCTTTATGATCTGGAAAAGAAAATAACCGTGCAATGTCAATCTGTTATGTATTATATCTAGTTTTAATTAAATTTTCAAAAAACAAGACTTTCACCCAGGAGGCCGCTGTTCGTGTCTCGTGTGAAAACAAAAGTAAATGTTGACTTTACGGTTGTTACAAGACGTTACGTAACAAAGTCTGCTCAGGACTTTTGTTATTTATCTACGATTGTTACGTTACTTTGCTATGCTACTTCGCTGATCTTCTTGCTAACCATAACCAGGTAGTTTTGTTGCATATACCTAACCCATTGTTTCACAACGTTAAACAGACAAGGCTATTATGAAATGTATTAATGAAATATATTTTTTGATATATTTTTTGCTGACTGGCTTTAAATTCTCACAGGCTGTTGTCATCATTATACTCCACAATATGACAGTGTTGAAATGAACGTCAGAGTTGATGGTTTTGCTCTTCCTAGCCTTACTAGTAAAAATACACTCCTTCTGTATTGTGCTTAGAGCTCTGCTGGGAGCTTTGTTTTCAGCCATAGTTGAAGTATTTGGAAGATAAGCATACTA
Organism: Anarrhichthys ocellatus; assembly: GCF_004355925.1. NCBI lineage: Eukaryota > Metazoa > Chordata > Actinopteri > Perciformes > Anarhichadidae > Anarrhichthys > Anarrhichthys ocellatus. Next base: position 9,870,745 of record NW_022280046.1, read on the forward strand.
ACTGCTGAAAACGGTTACTCTGGGAGAGTATGCATGGCGGGCTGATTTTCATGAAATATACAGAGCACTGTATGCTCCCAAGAGGGTGAACCTTTTGATTTGAACAATCCCATGACCTTTGACCCTTGACAAACATATTATTAATAATGACAGTAACATTAGCATTCTGCTGTTGGTTCTGTGCAACACATGTGGGGCCTACGGAACCTTGCAGCTTGAAGGAGCAGCTAGCGAGGCTTTAAACTTAAACAAACAGCTTCCACCGAGGCTCTAGACTTTTAGTCGTGTCTATTCCAAAGCCCTGTTTGGTGCAGCTTTCAATGTGAGCGAAACGTTTCTTCCAACAGAGGATTCATGAAAAGTCCTCAGCGGTTGATTTCCATGAGGACCTGGACCACCACTGCTCGGGACCGCCTCTTTGGAGGAGCCTCCTTGACCTCCTGGCCCTGTGCCCTATGCTTCCACACTGCTCCAGCGGCTTAACAAGCATAAAGAGGTACAGGATTAAAGAGGAGAAGAGGAGTGGAGAAAGGATGAAGCAGAAAAAAAACAGACTGTGTGTGTTCCTTCACTGTTCTCTTGTTTGCTCTCTCTCCTCAGGGACCTGGGTGACCTAAAGGAGGAGGCTGGGTGGTGGCTTCGGGTGGCAGCTTGTTGGAGGTTTAATTAGTAGGCGTAATCAAAAGATGATTGTGAAGGAGGCAGGGGGAAATAAAAGCCGGATTCAGAGAGTGGGGATGTGCTGTTTGCTCAGTCAAAGCTCAAGAAGTCAGAGTAAGGCCTCGGGATTCTCTGGGGACTCACTTCAACATGTTTGTTAGCAGGGAAATGATCTCAGCAATCAATCAGATGCACTCATTTATTCACCTTCTGGAGGTTTACTTTGCACTGAGGGAGTGTATCAGAGGTGGTGGTGTTGGAAAAAGAAGGAAGTGAAGGTGAGTTATGTTATTAGAAAATAAAACAAGTTTAACCTTGCACGTACCCGATGTACATCCACATGGTCAATATATGCCAAATCCTCACATTCCTGCAATATGTGATAGTTGAAGATGTGATTATGACACCATGGGCTTCCACCATGTTGCAATCTGGCTGCAGAGATTTTCTCCCATTCAACCACAGGAGCAATAGCGAGGTCCAACACTGATGAAGGCTGAGTCCAGTTCACCCTAAAGGTTCTGGACAGGGTTCAGTCAAGTTCTTCCACAGCCGACTGTGAAAAGCATTTCTTTATAGACCTGGCTTCATCAATGGGGGAATTGTCATATTGAAACAGGCAAGGGACAAACACAAACTGTTGCCACAAAGCTGGACGAACACGGTTGTCTGGAATATCATTGTATGCTGGAGCAATAAGATTTCAGTTACAGTTTTTCTCAGTTGTTTAAACGCAAACACTGGTACTTGAGACCGCAACCTGTTGACGCAACGTCAGCGTCTCTTACTTTAAGCCCCGAAAGATCACCATGGCACAGGAGAGGCTGTCGGGGCGTGCCATCCCGAATTAAAGAAAATAAACACGCTTGGAGTCCGGACTCAAAGTTGGTGGTGTAGGATTTTTCTCATCTACACGCCAAGAGACTTGAGTATGTATACTCGCCTGCAAGCCTGAAAGAAAACAGATATGTACTCTGATTCTATTGCTAAGAGGAAAGCAAATTCATAATTGATGTAATCTGTCCTGCTCTGTTTGGGAAACAAAAATGATTGGGCTTGTTCTTTCTATCTTCGCAGTACAGTTGAGAATAAATCTCAGTCGAGTCTCAATGTGATTGGTTTTTGCCTTTATCTGAAAAATCGACCTTGCTGCAAAAGAAATTGACACGAGTACCAGTTAGAAAAAATATATTGACGTGCAAATGAATCGCACCTAAAAACCACCCCAAATTTGTAAAGGCCATAATGAAGTAAAATGAAATGTCAATTCTGATGGATTATCAGGCTGCCTTCACCCCTGGTACCTTGGTTTAAAGGTTGAGATGATCTTAATAATAACCTAGAATTGATTTATGACATTTCATTAACAAACAAATCAAAAACCAGAGTTTGCAACACACATTCGACAACCCTGTGAGGCAAACCTTTAATACACAAGCCCAAAGACATGACGTCAAACTCAGAATCCAACTGCTCATTCTAGACCGATACTCTCTAATATACAGGCGACTTAAGACACAAATAGAGAGAAAGGAGACTTTATACATCAGAGCTCAGGGACAGTGGGAAAATTGCATTGTGGGAAAAAGCAGGTTGCCATGACAGCTGTTGGCAGGTTATGTGATATTAAATCTTGGCTGTGATAGAGTGGTGGTGGACACCGTGTGAGACGGGTGGATCCTCACAATCTTATATATCAAGGCCTAAGGGAATTGATGTTTCCATGCTTGTTATATACGTGTATGTTTGTGCATACTTATGTACAGTACATTTAGGAGGACGTTTTGTATCCTGCATTAAGACTGCAGTGCAAGACTAAGCAGAGTGCCCAATGCACTGTGCACGTTATCACATTCAACTGTAGTATCAATCAGGTACACGGTCCATGTTTAAACAGCAGCTGGAGGTGATTGTCTATTCCACCGATACAGCAGAGCTGTGTTGTAAAGAGAACGGAGAGAGAGAGAGGAGGGGGAGCTGAAGTTGCGATTGCCTTCTCTTGGCAGCGAAGCACAAAATGTGATGCCAAGTACCACACAGAGAGAGTCAAAGAGTGGGGAGGAGGGTGAGTCTATAGCCAAGAGGTCCTTAGGAGATCCTCCGGTCCAATTGGTGACAGTGAAACAAAAGAAAAATGCAAATTGGATGACCCTGACATACAGTTGTAAAATCCCAACAGTGGACAGTTGTGAATCAGGTGGTTTATAGATTTAAATGCAACCCGGTTTCACTCCCAACTCATCAAATACCGACGCTTGGTTGGTGCCCTTAAGCGTCTGATACCAATGTTTGCCGGTTATCAGGCTTGCAGCTGACTCCAATATAAACCCATTCATGTTAGTGTAAGACGCTCAGAGCAACTGATGTAGTATAAAAAGCGGGAAGGTCTGCATAGGGCGGGAGATAAGGGAGATAAGGGAGGGGGAATGGCTCAAACAAAAACCCAGGAGACCGCTGTTCGTGTCCTGTGTGAAACCAAGTGGACGTTGACTTATTTACTGCAGTTTCGTTACATTGGCTACTTAACACTAGTTACGTAACATGGTATTGTCAATATTATTATAATTATTTGAACCAAAACCACAATCTTTTCCTATACCTAACCAAGTACTTTTTTTGCAGAAGTAAACCTACATTGGAATTTTATTTAAAAAAGACACTATGTAATGAGCAGAAACGGACACGCCGTCCCTGACCCGTCCAAAACTGCCACTACAGGGGAACCCTGAGCGCCATAGTTTGACGCTTCGGGCCAGTGACCAAGCGTCGGTATTTGACGAGATGGCAGTGAGAATGTGTTGTGAAATGGGTCACCCAGCTTCCAGTGCAACACTAGGGCAAAGCTATTCCATCTTATCCGATAAGGGTAGGATGAAATATGTGACTGAATAACTGACTGTCCCTCAGAGAGCAAAACGAACAGAGCAGCAGGACAGAGATTGAGACAGATACACAGAGACACAGTACTCTCTGAGTGTAGTTCTCATGACAACGGGCCGAACAATAACAATAGTGACACCACCCAAAACACAATTCTGTAACTTACTGACAGCAAGTGTGTGCGTGGGTCTGTACTGATGGGAACCCAGCATACTGTCTAGACGTTTCACCACAAAATGAAGAAAAAGCCCTTGAAGCAAACCACATGAGAGAAGAGAAGACAAGAAAGAAGAGGATAAGGAAAGGGAGGAGAGGAGAGGAAAAGGGAAGGGAAGAGAATGAAAGGGAGGGGAGGAGAGGAAAAGGGAAGGGAAGAGAATGAAAGGGAGGAGAGGAGAGGGAAAGGGAAGGGAAGATAATGAAAGGGAGGGAGGAGAGGAGAAGGGAAGGGAAGAGAATGAAAGGGAGGAGAGGAGAGGAAAAGTGAAGGGAAGAGAATGAAAGAGAGGAGAGGAGAGGAAAAGGGAAGGGAAGAGAATGAAAGGAAGGAGAGGAGAGGAAAAGGGAAGGGAAGAGAATGAAAGGGAGGGAGGAGAGGAGAAGGGAAGGGAAGATAATGAAAGGGAGGGAGGAGAGGAGAAGGGAAGAGAATGAAAGGGAGGAGAGGAGAGGAAAAGTGAAGGGAAGAGAACGAAAGGGAGGAGAGGAGAGTGAAAGGGAAGGGAAGAGAATGAAAGGGAGGGAGGAGAGGAGAAGGGAGGTCAGGAGAGTAGAGGAGAGGAGAGGAGAGAATCCTGCTTTAACATGCAGCTGCATTAGTTTTGTTCATCTGTATGTGGTTGATTTCTTACCTCTCTCTGTGTTTTGTTTTTCTATCCTGGTGGGGTCCATCGCCTGACATATCACGCTTGCCGAGGGGACCAATTTGTAACGTGGGGACCGAGTCCTTATAAAAGGTCACAGGCACAAGCATTGGCATTAATAGAAAACAGCCTGCTGAAATTCCTGGTGCAGAGTTCATTTTCACTACTCTGTGTGTGCCCCGGTGGTCATAGATGGTTTATTTAGAACCGTTGTAACAAATTAGAATTGTCTTTTAATCCCCTTTATCATCACCATTGAAACCTTGTCTGTCGATTTGACTTCCACATTGTTTTGCTAATTTATTCAACTTAATTTGATTTTTCTGAGAAAAAATGCAATTCATGTAGTACGGACAAATGCGCCGACGACAAATTGAATGCAATCCAGAACAAATATTGCCTCAAGACAATCTGAGATTACGACATTGGAGAGTGCTGTAAAACACAACTCAAAGGCCATTGCTCACCAAGAGGCAGAGCGGCAGATGTTGCAATGTCCGTGTCATCAGCCTGAAGGAGGGGACTGACGGGATCTAATGCTGTGCAATATCTCACACGGTTACTACCCAAATGATTTACACCTCTCAAAGTCGATAAACCAGAGGTCACGCAAGAATCATGCATGAATTTGAAAGTATGTCTGGCAGCAGTCCTGGCCTGGGTGGGGGTGGGGGGGCGTAGAACCAAAGAGGTTAGCTTAGATGCTGCAATAGCATCAGTTATTCAGTATATAACAGTTTCGCTCTTCTCCTGACTGGCTTCTGTAAGAGTTTGATTGACAGATGGTTCATCCAATCCCTTGACAAGTATCTTTTGAAAATGCCTGCCCTTTTCCAAACAGTTTTCAATGACAGCTTCCCAGAAGGTTCTGTGTAACAAGCCATCTGGCAGGTCAGGTTAACAACTGTAAGTTTTGGGTGAATTTTCAGTACTAGCTCTTTTAGACTAAAATCAGTGAGGTGGATTGTATCTTGAAAGTTTGCTTTAGTTTCAGGAGGCCATAACTGGCATACTCAACTATAATGTCACTCCTCCTCAGTTAAATAGGTCATATGCAGTCAAATGGAGTTGTTGATAAGACAAATGATCGGGAGATCGTTGAGGCTCCATCAGCCTGTCCCTCCCGTCACTTAACAATATGCCACGGCAACATGAATCCAGCACCTTCCGTCAATGGGCCAGGACAAATCATAAATGGAGTGCCCTCCTCAGCAGTAAACACAGAAACTCATGCCTGATATCAGACAGAATTTTCAACACTCTGTTTCCATCTTCAGTCCGGCATTGCTTCTACTCTAATTGATTTCCATGGAGGGGTGGAGGCTTCTATATTCGCTAACCAACACATCCCAAACAGGCGGATGCCTGTACCTAACATCATTTTAAGTCAACAGGCGATGTGTTGCCATGGCAACATACTTTGTGCTGGTGGAGCGGAGCTACTTAAGAGAAAGTTATTAAAAAAAAACGGAAAATGAGACCAGGCTGAAAACTCACTTTTTTTTCTCAGGGCTGACATAAATCTAGATATAGCTGACGAAATGAAGACTAATATGATATGTGTATGTCTTTTGTCATTTGATGTATCTGTCATCTCTGACCACCTGATGCCCAGATAAGGCTTTCAGATCTCCTCAGGACCCGGAGGAGGACAACCAAAATCTAGATTTGCCTGTATCTCCTCAGTTATGAAACATTACATTTCACAAAGGGGATAATAATGGTTGCATGTGGTGTGGGAGGACATACTGTACAATAATAACAATAAGTATTGTCATGGCAATCTGGTGGGTTTCATTTGGGGCCAACGGGCTTACTGGCCCCTCTGCATCCCTTCCATAAGCATTGCTTTGGATCATGATGGAGTCATATTTCCAGGCTGATCACGGCTGCTCCTCATTATTGCTTCCTAAAGTGATGAAAGCCTCAGGCTCACTGGCTGGTGGGGCTGGTGCTCCAGCTGGCTGTCACAATTTATTTGTTTCCCAACACGCTGCTGTCCGTCACCACACAGCGCCTTCAATAGCCCTGCCTTCAGGCTGCTAACCCCTCCTCCCCCGTGGCCAACCTCTCACCTGTGGTCCTCACCACTGCTTTGACTCATCCACCTCCACATGCAGTCCACATGAACCCTTACTAATATTTGATTAATAAAACCACTTTAAATATACCTGTAATGCAAAATGAAGCAATTTGTGTTTGTTACTAAGACATAGCGTTGTCAGAGTGTCGTGTGTTTTGTACATGAGCCTGATCTTTCAAGAATTTGTTAATTTCAGGATTCTTTGACCAGTCAATGAAACCTTGAACACAACCGTGTACCAAAATGCTGAAAGCTAAACCTAAAGGGGAAGTGTCATGAGATGGTCATGTGGAATACATCCTATATAAACAGGCTGAAGATATGGGAGAGCTTTGTGAAATTAACATGAAAGCATATGCAGTTATTTTTGATTGTTTAAAATGAGCAAACACCTCCACTGATGAAGACTATGAGGTGCAATTAAAAGCTCCAGAAAAAGCTAAGCTACTAAAATGATTATGTCAAACTGGGGACATGGAATTTGGAAGATTCAGGCATTTAAAAGACACAAAATGTCTAATACACATAAGATAGATAGATAGATAGATAGATGGATAGATAGATAGATGGATGGATGGATGGATGGATGGATGGATAGATAGATAGATAGATAGATGTATAGATAGATAGATGTATAGATAGATAGATAGATGGATAGATAGATAGATAGACAGATAGATAGATAGATAGATGGATGGATAGATGTATAGATGTATAGATAGATAGATGTATAGATAGATAGATGTATAGATAGATAGATAGATGGATAGATAGA
>NW_022280046.1:9878105-9883387 GCF_004355925.1 Anarrhichthys ocellatus
GATAGATAGATGGATGTATAGATAGATAGGTGGATAGATAGATAGATGTATAGATAGACAGATAGATAGATAGATAGATGGATAGATGGAGAGATAGATAGAGATAGATAGATGGATAGATGGATAGATAGATAGATAGATAGATGTATAGATAGATAGATAGATAGATATCTTTATTTCCGTGTCATGTACATAACATGCCCAACCCTCATGGGTTTATGAGACACCAAAAATACAGCTGCAGTGGAGACGCATTTCATTAAGTTTCATTCAATTACAAAATGACATGTTACTTCACCACTGGATCTGAAACAAAACGTTCTGCCTTCTCTAACATGCCTGCTACAAAAAAGGTTCATTTTTCATAGTCTTGCAGCCAAAATAAATCAACATTAATGGAAGTCATTTTACTAAAGAGTACATTCCTTATGTCCTCGTAGATAGGACAGTAAAACAAAAAGTGCACCTCATTCTTCATTTCCCTGAGCTCACACAGCAAACAGATTGTGTCCTCCTCTAGAGTGGAAATAAACCTAGCGGTCTCTGAGGCCATGGTAATGTTCCTGAGCGTAACTGTGCACATAGGGATCTTTGTCTTTTGTTTAAGTTGTACTTCACATGAAGTTCTGCACTATAGTTATTCTTTATGAGACAATGTGTTCTTTTGTAACTTTTCTTTACACCATATATCAACAGACCATTTTTCTCTGTGCACGAGGAAGAGTTTGGTCCTAATCTCCTGAATATCACAAAGTAACCCGTTCTGGAAAATAAATGACAAATTGTTCATATTAAACATGAGATTTCAAACCCTAAGCCCAGGGATGGCCATGCAAAATGCCACAATGAAATATGTTTTTAATTAGTCTCTTATCAGACATCTTCACAAGTCTATTCCGAAGTCGAAGCATTTGAAACTTATGTCTGATGTTTAGAGGTTCTCAATCCATATCCCTACAAATGGACAAAATTGAAGATAGATTAGATAGATTTGTGAACTCCCGAGAAGGATCGAATAGCTCTGTGATGCACAGCGTTACAACTTGTGTGGTCGTGGAAAACATACACCATATATACGTATATATATATATATATATATTGTGTTGGACGGCTCAGGCATGGTGTGCTAGTTTCTTCAAAATAAACCTCTATGTTCACAGAAACCGTGTACAGTTTCTGCTTGTTACATGCATCTAATCTTTTTTCAAAATAAACTTCCGACACAGGTTTACTTAGTTTTACTCATCCAATAAAAATACTTGGTCAGGCAATCGACTTGGTTTCACACACATTGAACAGCGGTCCCACAGGTGAAAGTTGTGTGTTTGTTTGACCCATGCAGTGGCTTTACATTGGAGGTAGTTGAAAGCCCTGTGCGTCTCATACAGACGTTAATAAAGGATGCCTCAGTGTGTTGCATCGACCAACCTAGCAGCGGTATTTGACGAGTCGGGAGTGAGACCAGGTTAGTAACAGACAATACTGAGTCAGTATGCTGACTTTATGACTCTTCATTATTTGTGGTCCTTTTACACTGTTAGCGTAGTTATCCCTCGTGACTAAATATATAAAAATACTAAACTACACGGCCGTGTTTCAATATTACACAAGGGTTTTTCATGAGAAATGTACCTGCCAGAGTTTATGTTCATGGGTTACTGTCTTTGGATTTCTTGTACGAGGCCATTTGAAAGGCCTTTATGTCAGAGATGGCTTACAGGGATATGGACGTTATCATCACTGTTGGAATAGAACTATTTGTTGACGACTGTCATTGGCCTTTTGTGTGCAAGAGGATAATAGACACACCCACAGAGGACTGATGTCCCAGCTGCAGACTGAAAGGGGGTGACAAGCCTGTGTCCAATTTAACCAGCACACCCACACTGATTCATCACAGGGCTGTTTGGTTTGAAAATGATCTCTACATTCTAAACACAAAGGACAGAATTTTGGGTTATTCTCACCTGAGTTTATGCAACCCATTTCAGAAAAATATATATTATTGGATTATAATTATTGATGCATTAATTGTGAACCTCACTTTAATGTTTAATGTCTTCTCTTAAATAATGAAGTAGTATTACAGATTAGTTGAGAAGTGATAGGAGTAAATAACTAAACATATCAAATAAATGTAGTTGAGTAAAAAAGACAATATTGGCCCCTGAATGTTATTCGTAGAAGGGGGGGCGACATGTATGAAGGTATATTTGTGTCTTTATTACGCAAACAAAAAAAAATGTTTTAAAAGCAAATTTCTCGCACTGCAATCAAAAATCAACTTTGTAAGTGAAAATATATGAACTGAGAATAATTTATTTGTTAGTTTTGCTTATGAAACTAGAATTTTTGGTTAAAAAAATAAAATCTTTGGTTAAAAACAAAACAATCTTTGGTTAAAAAAAAATATCTTTGGTTGAAAAAAAAGCTTTGGTTTCAAAACGAAGAGCTTTGGTTTTGAAACCAAAAGCTTTGGTTTTGAAACCCCACCCACTACACCCAACTCAGCTTTTGGTTTCAAAACCAAAGGGTTTTTTTTCAACCGAAGATATTTTTTTTAACCAAAGGTTGTTTTGTTTTTAACCAAAGATTTTATTTTTTTAACCAAAGATTTTATTTTTTTAATCAAAAATTCTAGTTTCATAAGCAAAACTAACAAATAAATTATTCTCAGTTTATATATTTTCACTTACAAACTTGATTTTTGATTGCAGTGAGTGCGAGAAATTTGCTTTTAAAACATTTTTTTTTGTTTGTGTAATAAAGACACAAATATACCTTCATAGACATGGATTCAGGATCTGATTTCTTTCATGTTGGTTTTTATTTGGCAAGTTATTGAACAGTGCAGCTGAACTTATTTTCCTTTTCAAAAAAATAAAGTTTGAGGTAACAAAAACACCACACCAAATTCAATTATCAAATTTAACAATTTAAAATTAGTTTGAAGTTTTTTTTACATTTTCCAAATATTTCTTACTTTTCCTAATTCACATGAAGCTCTCTTCACATCGGCAGTAATTAGATCCCCCATGGAGCACATATATATCACTTTTAAAGTTGGGTCACCCGTTACTCCCTGTTACTCCCTGTTACTCCCTGTTACTCTCTGTTACTCCCTTTTACTCCCTGTTACTGTCTGTTGCTCCCTGTTACTCCCTGTTACTGTCTGTTACTCCCTGTTACTCTCTGTTACTCCCTGTTACTCCCTGTTACTGTCTGTTGCTCCCTGTTACTCCCTGTTACTGTCTGTTACTCCCTGTTACTGTCTGTTACTCCCTGTTACTGTCTGTTACTGCCTGTTACTGTGTGTTACTCCCTGTTACTGCCTGTTATTGTCTGTTACTGTCTGTTATCTCCTTCTTCCCAAACACTGGTGAAGAAAACCAGGAGCAATTGCCAGGATTTGAGTTTTCATTAAAACTAAATTATGACTGATGTGTTAACTGCATACCAAATTAGTAAGAGCACACATGGCCAAATTGCCTCCTACGTATCCTATGATTGATTGCTGACAAACAATGTAGCATTTAAAAGGCTTAAATTTAAATGGAGGCTGGTGCAGTGCTCACTCCACATAGAACGTACCAGGGCTACATTACATCACTTGCAGCAAACTTTGCGGAGAACAATGAGGATCTGTTCGAACCAAATATTCTCTGTTCTAGCTCAGCTTAAAAACACAAAGCACGTTAGCGTGTGGCTCACACTACCGAGCCTGTTTGTAACCAGTACCAACGTTATCTTCACTTCGTCTCTCCTCCATGTGTGGAGAGGCTAGGGCCTGCACACAGAAAAACACCAGCTTTCAAACAACCAATAACAGTCGTTACTGCTAAACGGTGTGAGGGAATTGCGTTTGGTTTGATTTTAAATAGCAGCAGCGCTAATCCTCTAGCAGTGATGGTGCGCCACTGTATGCAAGGGAAACACTGGAGCCATAGAACTGCAACTGATAGAATGTGCACGGTAGCAGAATACTAGCAATCTCTTTGTAAAGGCAGATCGTGGCATTTTGCTGCTTTCCCTCGTTGTTGTCTTGCCATTTGTATGCCATCTGGCATTTCGGAGAATATTGCGACCAACAGCGTGCTGAGCATTTACGACTTCATGCGTGCTAGTAGCTCACTCGGCATCTGCGGAGGCCTACGTAGTGCCACGCACGAGTATAAATAAAGCGTAATTGTTCACAATACAATATCATCATATTGCACACCCCTATACTGAAGTAAAGTACAAGTACCTCAACATTGCAAAGTACAGTCATTTTACTTTGCGAGCACACTGAGTTGCATTAAAGTGGCTTTCTACACTGCATGCCAATAACAAATGAATGAATGCAATAATTAATTTACAGTATGAAAGGATTAATGGCTGCAGTGGGTGGAGGCAATAAGGACCACCTTATTTTCAACATGTTATTGCATGTTATATACATTACAATATATGTGCCATGTGCCTCCATTTTAAGTGTAAAGGTCAAACGTGTGTCTGTCTATGTGTGTCTAAATTATAAAACTAAGCAACACATCATTTGGGCCCGAGGACACTGTCTATTGGTCCAGAACAAGCTTACAGTCCATATTGCTGAGTCATTAGTTAACATTATTAGCCTTGGTGATGTGTGTGCATACTAAACAGATAATAACTGTAGCTGTGGCGTCATAATGAGGTTATTAGGAGGTGGTTCAACTGTAGTAGGACAGCACAGAAGGCCCAGGTATAAAATATACGGCCCGCCACTGGTGCATAGTGTGTATAGCCTAGTTGGCTTGCATCCATGAAATCTTGTATATTGCGTATTGAGGTTGTGTAACACTGTAGCACAAGATAAGGTATCCCACATTACCACCGGGTACTTTGCTCACTTATGGTGACACTATGAGTGTTTGTCTTAAGTGACTATTTATCCAAGTGTTCAGTTTATGCTCATCTTGTCTTAGTTTGAAAATGACTGCTCTGTAACAGAGAGTTTTTTTAAATAAATACCTTCAGACATATTAATCAATGTGTGTTAAAGGTGAGACATAATTTCCATTCAGCGTGTCAGTCAGCTTGGACCTGCTACTAATAAACATCCTGGAGGCACAGGGACTTAACACCACTTATACCCTCATAAATAGACACGGCTTTGAGCAGATAAAGAGGGGAGGGGGGTTGTGGATGGAGGCAGACTTTATTTCCCAGGGGAGCCCCCATCCCCAGCCCCGACATTTGTTTGAAGAAGAATACATCACTGCTGGCAGTGCAGGTTGTCTCTGAGTAGCTGTAACCTCCCC
>NW_022280046.1:9883487-9932273 GCF_004355925.1 Anarrhichthys ocellatus
CTCCCAGGACGAGACAGAATTGATGCACCGCCGACTGATACCTGGCTCTGAGTCTGACAGAGAGGGCATGACCTCCACTCTTATAAGCTGTGCGGCTGCTGCTGATGTGCGTCTTTGTTCGAGACAAACAATAATCTCGGTTTAATGTTAGAAATCTGTAAAGTCAGAATTGTGAGATTAAAGTCAAATGTATCCACTCAATTCTGACACATCTCATGAAAATTGAAGTGCAAATTTTGAATCAAAGTCAGAAATGGAGAATGCAATTTTTTTCATCATTTTGATTTGTGTCGCGAAAACTTACTTCTGAGAACTTTAAATGTATCTTAGTTCACTCGGGATCCTCACGTCGAGGTTTTACCATTTATTGCAGCAACATGCTGGTTTGGTGGTGTGGCTCTGCTAACGTGATGCTCTGGAACAAATCGCAGCCAGCTTGAGACAGAGAGTCCTTAGCTCACAACCCCTGGCAGAGCCTGAGATACACATTTAATGAACGTGAGCACAAGTAAAAAAAAAAAAGAAAAGAGAGAGAAATAAAAATCTAAATTGACGTTTGATTAAAAGCTAATACAGGAGGAGGCTGGTGAGATGGAGGCAATTACATTCCTGACAGCAGGCAGAGTTTTGTTGCAGACTGAATGAGCTTAAAATGGTTATATGGAGCGCATGTTGAGAGAAATACCATACCTTCCTACCTACCTACCTACCTTCCTACCTACCACATGCTCTATCATTTGACTCAGATACTCAGATAAGAAATACAACATCCAGATATTTGATTCTCAGTTGATGTTTTACAGATGAATGTTTTGTAAAAACGCTGCAACATTAGCTTTGCTGGACTGCTCTCATGTCACAGGAGGTTAAGATCTACAGTGCTTGCATGGTCAGGCTCCTGCAGTCAACATGTTCTCACTACCAACTCATCAAATACTGACACTTTAGGACGTCTCAGTGATGTGTGTCAGTTTCCGCTCATTACGTGTCCTTTCAAAATAAACTTCCGACGTGGATTTACTTAATGTTTAGGTTTACTTGGTTAGGTTTAGGAAATTATCATATTTTGGGTTAAAATAAGTTTGTTTACTTAACTGCCGTTAGAAAAGTTATGTCACCAAAGTAAATATAAATGACCCGAACAGCGGTGTCTTGGGTGTAAGTCCTGTGTTTTGTCTGTCCATCCTCCCCCACCACCCGCCCGGAGCGGACTTCTCGCTCTTCATCCTTTGTGAGTGCGAGATGGCTTTACATTTGAGGTAGCTGAAAGCCGGATAGTGCAGCATGAGGCAGCACAAGACTCACCAAAATGAAACGTGAGGGCCATCGGGGCCACAGCGAGAGGGTCTTAAATGGATTATTCTGAACCGCAAGACAATTTTTCTTTTTTTGTTCCGTTTACTGAGAGGGGTTCTGTGTGGTCCAATTGGACAGCAATCTAAATCGTTACTCTTAGATGCCCTGATATTTGATTTTTTCTGATATTCTACCCGTTAAGAGTTTACAGGCTATAATAATAACAACACAATGAGTAGTAGATCATTTATGCGAGTGTTTTAAATTGTTTTTTTCTGTTAAACAATCCTATGATGTTTGGAGAACCGGCTTGCTTACACAGTACGTTTTTGTGACGCAGGATGCTGCTGCATTCAATGACCTCATGTAGTTTAAGTCTGCCTTACTTTATATTGCATGTCATCTAGTCTTTACATCTTTCACCGGTCACGTTGTAGCACCGTGCAGAGTGGGTTTCTTTAAGCCGTATCACTGTCGGGGGGATTAGAAATGTATATTTTTCTAATATGGTGTTCATCACTGGCAAAAAAAAGCAAAAAAACATTTCACCAATATTTCCATCCGAAGCGAACACTAACACCTCACACACGTATGTACAGACACATACCGGATATAAATACCCACAGTCACAACACAAAGGTCCAAAAAGACACAATGCCCATGTTTCCAAAAAAGAAAGATAAACACAGCTTGCAACAGTGTTCAGTGAACAGCAGTGACTTTCATGAGCAGATCACATAAAGACATGGTCGCCCTTGCTCTCAGCAGAATGGTCAGCCCTCCTGCTCTGAGCCTCATAAACCAGTGCTGCAGTTGAAGCAGCCACGCTGCTGTTAAAAGACAATACTCTCTCTCTTTTATTGTTTGTGTCATTTGGAGCTGAAACTCATGCTGTTGGGGTTTGAAGCTGTCAACAGCACAGACAATGTGCTGAAGATGTCCCTGGTGCTTTAGCCATGGTTCACTAAGATAGAAGCAAAGGCAAAGATGTTACAGGTAAAAATGATGTTCCCATACAACTAAACTGCATTCTCAGTTACATTTCAAGGGAAATGCATTTTCTCCCGAATTACAATTGCATTTTTAAACATGTGATTAACGTTGTAAATTGAAACAAAACACAACAGAAAATGCTACAAAATGACTTGGTTAGGTTTAATGGGCTTATAATAAATATGTTTGTTACATTATTTAAATTACAGATGTCAATTTAAATAATTCAACGTTGACTGTTAGTTCCACATCAGACACAAACAGCAGTCTCCTGGGTGAAAGTCCTGTGTTTGTTTGACCAATCCATCCTCCCTGAGCCCCTCGCAATGCAGATTTCCGTGACCTACCTTTATATCTTTAGAGACGTGTTTGTGATAAGTTAAGAACGAATGTAATTTGTTTCATTGTATGGGAACATCGTTTTTAGGAGACCAGGATGGACAAAGTTATTATTACTCAAAATGGACTTCCTGGATTACATTTCATTTTCCAGCTTGGTCTCCCAAAATCATTACTCTGGCCATTATGTTCCTAACATAACCAAGTTTGTTGTGATTAGGTTTTGTTCAATTTACAACGTTTATCACGTGTTTAAAACTGTTTCCCTCAGAAACATGATAGAGAATATATTTGAGTTGTATCTGAATGTAGTTTTGTACGGTTGACTTATCAAATCAAACCTCTGAACAGACATTTCTAATAAATACTTCAGACAATAAAAATGTATGTGCGTGAATGAAAGAATGAAGCTTTAAAGAAGCAGGACAGTCTCTTCATTCCATAAACAGAGGTGCTTTTCTGAAACAATTGTGTGCATTCTTTCTCATGTAGGTGCAGTGTGCGCCCAGCAGGCCTGCTCTGAAAATGTCACTGCTGGTATTTGAACTTACCAGATCAGATGACCTCTGTGAATGCTTAGACACTCTAACTGCATAATTGGATAATAGTTTCTAAATTTCAAAGGGCCTAATGATGCACTGCAGTAGACTCTGCGGTGAAACTGGGGAACTAGATGGAAGATAAAGGGAAACAAAACTCTTTAGCACTGTTCTGGGTCACATGTGTTTAGCCTACCACATCAGCTTTCACAAAGGTAAGACCTGCTGAGGTTACATGGAGAGGTTGGCCTGCAGGTAAATGCGTGAATACACACACACACACACACACACACACACACACACACATAACATTGCCACAAAAATAGTGGACAAATGTGCCGCCTCACCATTTCCAGCCTCTGAGATGAGATCATTATATTGAGGCCCAGTAATAAATGAGGAAAAGGTGGGGGTGAATGTGTTGTGTGGAATGGCACCAGGACCGCTGTTTTTTGGCTCTTTGTTCAACAGCAGCTTCTTGTGAGGGGGAGGAGAACCCATGTTCAGATTAGAAAACCCTGTGTCGTGGCTCAGGCTCTTCTCATACACTGTTCGTAGCTATACTTCTGAAAAGTAATGCACTATGATTCCTTTATAAGCCACGTAAGCAATTCATATGCAATCCACGTAAGCATGAGTCAGAACAGGTGATGTTGTGTAAAGAACAAGTCCGCTTAGAGGAGAGGTCCGGGTGGATGGGTGAGTCTATCAACCCAAGCTTTGACTTATTTGACACTTTCATCGTTGTTTTAACACAAATAATTACTTATTTAACGCGTAACTTCCGCACTTAAAAAATACCATATTTGTAATTATTTGAACCCAAACCACGATCTTTTCCAAAACCTAACAACGCCCAGAATTCACCAAGTATGTCAAATGTATTTATTTCAAACTATTTTGTTGCCTGAACACAACAAGGCCCTATGCAGGCGCACTGATTGCTCGTCAAGCGTAGGAAAACGCATGATAAATATATAATATGACAAAAATAACTCCATTGTTTGAGGATACGTTCCATGGCTCTGATGAAGTTAGCCTACATGGACACTACCTGACGGGCCATGTACTCACACAGCTGGCCTTAATCCAGCCAGAAATGTGAACAATGCAGCTAAGAAGCCACAGCACAACAGCTGTGATGAGGAGGCAGTAGGTGAGTCAGATACATGTGTTTTGTGTGTCCATCAGACTACCATGTGTGTGTAGATGATTGTTACAGGCTCAAACATGGACCATCAATTGATGAAGTCAAATTAAACTGTGTCCCTTTAATCGAAGGGATCGATGAGAAGATTCTCTGTGTCCAAAAAGTGATATGTAAAGTTTCATCTCTTGCTCTGTGGTAAACATACTAGTATCTTCCTGTCTGCATCGTGTCGGCAGATTGACAATCACTGGTGAGCTCTGTGCTCCAGATTGTCAAAAGTGATGCATCACTGAAAAAATGAATCCTTGCTTCCATTGTATATGAATACTTTGAAAAAATTAATCCTTGCTTCCATTGTATATGAATACTTTGAAATGATCTACTTAAAGCGGCACTTGGTAACTTTAAATTTTGGTGGCACCAAATGGCAGGAAGTGGTGTCAGAAATGCTGTAAAGTGACATCAGATAACTGCGGCAACCTTTAGCCCCCAACATATACATTTTTGATAATGACATCATCACTACAAAATAAAAGTCTCCAATGTCTACACTGTTGAAACAAACATTTGCCATAATTGTTGCTCTCTGTCTCATAATCTATTGTTGATTGGGCAGCGATGCCATCCTTTAATATCCTTGAGCAAGTGGCAGGTTGAAAATCAGTGGGTTGGTCACCCTGGTGTGAGAGACACTCACAGTACTGTCTAAAGAGAAAGAGGCAGGCACACAGAGAGAGAGACATAATGTATGCTGCAGTGAAAGACACCAACAAGATTACAGACGTCTGTTTGTCCTCAATATTAAAAAGAGGGACATGATTTATGCAAACGATCCGCAGCAGCGTAATTAGGCAAGGAATATCAATGAAGTGATTACTGTTACACTGGTGATGGAGACGCTCTCCGACAACACACGAGAACCAAAGGCAGAACACAAGAGAACGCAAAGAGAACAGAGAATCATAAAGAGGGAGTGAAGGAGTGTGTGATTGTATTGGTGTGTGTGTGTGTGTGTGTGTGTGTGTGTGTGTGTGTGTGTGTGTGAATGTCTCCTTTGAGAGCAGGAAGCTAATAATGTGGACAGCTTGGAGCAGGCAGGTTTTGGATGAGCCCTTGGGGTCTTGAGTCGTCTCAGCCTTCTAAATGCCAGCCAGATTCCCGGGAGAGGCCAGCAGCGCTGATATAACGATTAAACAGGGGGGAAAGGGAAAGCAGAGGGAGGGGAGAGAGAGAGAGACCCAGCCAACCACAGACTGGCAAACATGAATCTGTCAGAGCAGAGAGCTGCTGTCCTCAGTCAGCTCGGTCTGGGCTCAGTCACACCAACAATGTCATCATCTTTCAGACAGAGAAAGAAGACATGAGCAGTCAGACGACCAGACAGGTAGGAAACAAACTTCCAGGTTAGTCAAATTTATCTGGACGAGACAAACAAAAGTGACCGGTACCCTAACTGCCAGTTTAGGGATCAAGCTCCCTCAACACTGTGTGCACATTTTTCCAATGCATTTAGGCATTATTAACCACATTTCAGATACTTTTGGTGTGGATAATAGACTGTGTATATAGCAGTGGCGGGCCGTGCATTTTATACCTGGGCCTTCTGTGCTGTCCTACTACACTTGAACCATCTCCTAATAATCTCATTATGACACACAAACTACGGTTATTTGTTTCTCGGGGTGTAACAATACACGTATTCGTATTAAACCGTTCGGTACGAGGCTTACGAACCGAACAATACGTTTGAATAATACTAGTGCATTTGGAAAATGCAGAAGCATAAAATGTGGGAAATATAATGTTTTCGATGGACTGCGCTCACGTAGGAGACAACGGGATGTGTGACCTTTTGAACCCGGAACGATAACAAAAAACAGCTGAGGCCCCGCATGTGTCTTTAGGGAGGCTAAGCTAAACTAGCTTAGCGGGGAAACAACAGCGGCACACAATCTACGAACTCTCCCAACAGCATTTAGCTGTTTCCTACTGATTCAAACAGGGCTAAAGCAATCGCCACACAATCCTCATTTCTCCAGACCATCATTCTTGCTTTGTTAAAGAAAACAACAGCCCAAACAGAGAACCAAATATCCGAACGGGATGCTTCGTCATTAACGGACAAGTCAGAATCAATGTAATTAACACAATGACAAGAACAAACTCACAAGAACCAGTCACATATATTTATATGACAACATAAAATGTCAAGCATGACAAATCAACCCAGCAACGCTGCAATGTTAGAGCACGAGACACTCATATTATTCATAAAAACAACACGATAGACAAATGAACACAGTAGTAAAGCATCTGCAGATGTAAAAAAACAAAAGCAGTTCACTTACCACAGCAGCCTTCACTTGAAGACAAAGTCCATCCTCCTTTCTTTGTTGACAAAGAGTTTAATCCCAACTCACAAATCCGTTTCTCCTCCTCCTTCAGCCATTGTATGTTTAAAAAACAAAGCTAGGTAAAAATAAAAAAGAATCTACACCAAGCAAAACGCTAAAAATGTCATAACTTCTCTTACATATGTTTCAACCTGAACTCTTCCTAAACACTAAGATCTGCCAGCTAGCTTTCTGTTTGACAAAAGTCACGCTGGCCCACTGACCAATCACAGCGCACGTTAATGCAGACGTACTTAGCAGGCTACCTGGGTAGCACTGGCACGTCAAAGAATAAGCCCAACATGTCAAACTAAAGATCTGATTGGTTGAAGTCTATGACAATCAACAATATTGTCCCCATTCACTTAAACTGCAAAGGCTCTCTAGCGGGCATCGGGCCTCTCTCCTTACATAGAGACACAGGGGCTGAATCTGATTGGATAAAAGCTCTCCTTAAAACAAGCTGTGCTGGAAGCAGAGCAACAGAGGAAGACAGGAGCTGTGCAATGAGAAAATAAGATAATGGGAAAATAATTATAATACATGTAGTGTATTTGTGAAAAATTATTAAATTATAAAATAGCTATAACTTTGTGATTCTGTTTAGGCCAGCAGAGAAGGCGTAGCTGGCCCTGACGGCCCACCACTGGTATATAGATAGACAACGTATCGTCATACAACGGTTCGTATGATTTTCAAAATAAACTTCCATCTTCAGACAAGAAAACGTCTTAGTTAGGTTTAGGAAAAGATCATCACTTGGGTTAAATAACCACGGATGTGCTGTCACTAATTACTAACGTTGAGTGACCAAAGCTTCTCCTTTCACACAGGGAACGAACAGCAGTCTCCTGGCAGAAAGGTCGCTGTTTGTTGGACCCATTCTTCTCCCTTCCCTCCCGCTCAGTGTGTGCTTCAGCGGTCTTTTTACGTCCTCGTTCATGATTACGTGGATAACATACAAAATAAATTTGGGAGAATCTACAAATTACTGCCCAATATTTTTCGTAGGTATTGCTACGAATGCTGGATGAGACCAGCCTGAGATGGACGATGCGTCTGCGAGCACGGCCACAGCTTGTTAGCGTGAGAGCCATTGTGCTCCATGTCAGTAAATTAATTTAATCGCTCTTAAAAATGAAGTCCCTCCTGATTGAACTAAAGTTATCCTGAGTTTATATTTAATTGGTGGAAATATTCCTCAAAATCAGCCAGTGTTTGACGAGGAGGAAGTGGGCCGTAAAGGTTAAAACAACAGACTATATTTGTGAAACTAAAGCAATAAACCAATCAGTAGCCTGGCCAAGTCTTGGAAAAAGACATGACATAGTGGGACATATAAAACACACTGATGTCTGTCTGTCACATATGAACTATTGTTGTGAGGGACAGCGAGGATTTGGTTCTTTGGTCACTGGTAATAAAAATAATGAATTCAACAAACTCCTCAGACATGCCGTCCCACCCTGGGCTGCTCTATGAATCCAAGTGTAATGGCAAAATAGCCTGTGCCCCCCCCCCCCCCCCCCCCCCCCCCACACACAGATAAAAACCGTGAGTGGTAAAAATGTGGCATGTCTGCTAGAAAGTAAAAACCCACAGCCGGCCACTATTTATTGGCTATTGAGTTCACACAATCGTAAAAACAGCGGCATGATGTCAGATTGTTCCTGTGGTGGAAATTTCCCCTTATTATACCATGTCACAAACGTATCATTAGTGAACTAAGAAATGTTCATCAATCCAAAATAAAAGCATCCAGATTCACTCTTAAAACAATGGACTTACAAATGTTCATATTAAATAATGAATAACATCAAACCATGACATTTCAAACATCTCTTTCCACAAACAATGTCCCAGTTTCTCTGTATAATCCACAGACCTCACTTTCAGCAGCTTTCATGCAGACTATCTTCTTGATACAAAGTAATATGAATAAAAGCTGCTCACAATGTGGTCTGTGGATTACACAGAGTAACTGTGTCTGGGTGGCACTTTTTAAATGTAATTGTTCAATGCTTTGAGAAGTAAAACATACAAATCTGTTAAATGAATCCAGTTACACCGAAACACTCCCTCGTCCTCAACCTAACCAAGTAGTTTTGACCCCTACACCTAAAGTGGTTTTGTAAATTTTCACAAAGTTTTACTTTCACAACATGGTAGGTTCAGGTCGGCCCGTCTGACGGCCTTTGCTCACCAGGGGTATGACGGATAAATTACACAAAAAATGTGAAATACTCACTGCAAATATTTTGCATCAAAACTATTCACACCGGCACAAGCAGCAACCTCCGGTTCTGAAGAGTGAAGCCAATGCGGAAGTGTCTTAAAGCTGCATTCTCTCTACCGACTCCTCAGATTGTATAGAAGTCTATGAGAAAATGACTACTTCTCACTTGATTCATTACCAATTCAAAAGATCATTTTGCAAGTCAAGAAATTTGCAGTTTGTTGAAGATTTGTAGTATCATTTAGTTTTGTGTGAAAGCGATCAGTGAACGACATCTCACAATGCACGTCACCAACACGGCCGTTACCTGCGAGCTAGCTAGGTAACTTAGTCATATTCATGCACAAATGTAAATTATTGTAACCTGATGTGTTTTATCCAGCGAAGAATGAGCAACACCAGATACTTGTGAGTAACCCCCAGTATCATAGCTTCACAGGAGAGACATTTTGGGTTTGTAGTATTTCGAATGACATATTTTCACAGTCTTCTTTTTCCAGAGTTTTACAACAATATGCAATATGCACTACAGCCTAAGCTACAGAAAGCTATTTTATTATGTTTCCTACAACCAAAACTGCTCTAAGTGAATTTGAGTTCCCTCTGGTAAACAGGTGTGCAGTGTATATGTCTAGGGCTTTTATTGTGAAAGTTAAGGACAGAAGGGCTGGATCTAGGCTGCCTTGATCGCGGTTGAAGAGAGTAATAAAGATTGACGTCTTGGTTCAGACCACTGAGCCTCCTTGTTGTTGTGCACTATAGTGTAAATATTTGATGCCTT
Source organism: Anarrhichthys ocellatus (assembly GCF_004355925.1). NCBI lineage: Eukaryota > Metazoa > Chordata > Actinopteri > Perciformes > Anarhichadidae > Anarrhichthys > Anarrhichthys ocellatus. Next base: position 9,893,215 of record NW_022280046.1, read on the forward strand.
TATTCTCGGCACGAAAACTCCAAAAAAACGACCTCACTCTGTAAGTCTATGAAGTGGTCATGCCCATCCGCCACCGCGACCACCTCACCCTTCGTTGTCGCCTCCCTACATTGATGTGAACAGTAAAACATGAGTTTTGATGGAGGGTCACTTTAAAAAGACCTGTACAGTTTTCTGTGTTGCCATATAAACCAGTGTAGATATTATCACTGACCAACAAGCCATCTCACTCTAAATCTCAGAGTAGCTTGAACTAAAAAAAGAAATGAAAGTCATTCGCACCTCTTTTTACTTAGCACTGTATGTGGACCAGGGATTAGTTCAAACGGCTACGCTGTATGATTGATGGGGTGCATAAATGTTCAGATGCAGATTCATCATTATCATCCTCTCAGAGTGGCTGCATTCAACAGAGACTGCCTGCGGCCCCTTAATGATTTGTGGCTCTCAAATTTTAGAGTCCATCCCAGTGTGGTAGAGGAATGCCAAGCTGTTCTCAGGTCAGCAGGAAGAAACACAGATCACTTCCTAAATGACTAACACCTAACCTTGTGTGATAAAACAACAGGACTGTGTAAAGGGACAGTGTTATCAAATGTATCTGAAATGTAGCAATGAACTGTGCTCTGTGCACTGTCCAACTATGCCTTCATAGTGACAAAAAGCTAAAGACAATTATTATGACTTTCAAATTGTTTTCAGATTTTTCATTTGGGTTATAGTCTTCCGAGTTTACAAATACATTTTTTATGTTCTAACTTTGAAATGTATTTATTTCCTTTGTGGTTTCCTCTTATTTCCCTTTCCCTTTAATCCCACGCGGTGTCAATGGTCAACATATGAGATACAAGTGTGGGACACAGTAAAGTTCACATCACTTCGTTATGTTGACTTTTTATTTTATCACAGAAAAACAGAGTGAGCTAAAGGCTTGCAATAAATGCCAACAATTTCAACTACACACTTTCTCCAATACATCTCCAATTTATATTATAATATAAACTCACTTAAAATGCCTTTTTTCAAGGTGTGGTTCAAGTGAAAAGCATGTTTATCATTTTATTAATTTAGGAATTACAAGAGTTATGAGGAGATAAATATATATATATATATATATACACAGAAAATTAAGCCTGACAAAATCATTTCTAACAACTTCCAGTGCAGACCTATCCACATCCAGTAACAAATCTAAATACAGATATTTTTGTGCAGCCAAGTTGGCAGGAAAAACTATCTGCATTGTAAGTTTCTACAATCAATGTGGGCATTGAATGTGGACGTTTTTTGCATTCGGTCAGAGCAACTCACATAGTATATTGAGCAACAGTTATTCAGAGTTACGTGGTATGATAGCGAGTATACAAGCGAGAAAGTCTAATGTCGTGTTCACACCAAACGCATCATTCGCGCTGCGCCGGTCTCGCCGGGGACCATTTGTGTTCATTCGCGCGAATCGCGCTGGACGGGCCTGAGAGGGGGCGTGGCTTATCGCCCTGAAAGCCGTCATCAACCATGGAAAAAATAACCTATATTTCTGCTTAGTACCTGTTGTGGAAGTCCCAGATATCACGGGAAACTAAACGCCACCTTGTCTGGGTTCATAACATCATCCAGAGGAGCTCCGTGGATTTTATCGAGCTGTATTCACTGAGTCTAGCCAAGCCACACGTAGGCTATTTACTACAGCTGTATGAACACAAAATAAACTGATTTGGCTGTGATTTAACAGCAATAAACCGACGAAAAGAGACTCCGAAATAACTACGTAATGATGCAGATTTGTAAAAAGTCGGAATTCATGTTTTGTTAGTTCTCTCCGCAAGACGACAAGCAAATAACTTTTAAATAACTTTTAATCCTAGCACCAATCCGATCGATTGGTGCTAGGCTAAGCTAACATTGTAGCAGCTCCATCAACACTCAACATAATGTCATATAGGGGTAAATACGGCAGCGTCTATTTCATTGTTTGTACCATATGGTTTACACACAAACATTTATACACATAGTTTGGTACGGTCTCTATTAATATGAGGTATCGTAGAGCTCTGGGTGAACACAGACGGCTACGGTATTTGACAAACGCACCGTGCCATCACACATTCTCCATCGCGTCACTCCAGTCTCATCGCGTCTGTGCATAGACTTTGTATGTAATCTACTCGCGCGAATAATTCGTGGCGCGTTTGGTGTGAACACAGCATAAGTGTTCGTGGACTGGTCAAACAAACACAGGACTTTCACACAGGAGGCCGATGTTTCTGTCCTGTCTGGAACCAAACGTTGACGTTGACTTTACGCTAGTTATGTAGCATTATGTAAGAAGTCGGTTAAGGGTGGTTGTTGTTTATTCACGGTAGTTACGTTGTTACGTAATTCTTTCTGGCGACTGGGTTGTTTTTGTGACAGATACAGATTATAGCTTTGAGTTACACCCTCTGTATCCTTACACTCATCTTAACAACCAAGAAATATGTATTATCTTGGCAGCAGGACTTTTTCATTGGTCCAAATCTATATATCATGTTTTACTTCACTCATTTATCCCTTATTTCAATAGAAATTGGTCAGATTTTGTGTTTTCCTCAGACAGTAGCCATATTCTGACTCTCTGTGAGCTGAAAACTCCCTCCACTGCCCCCTAAAAGCCACGACCACAGACTGTGCCAAACACAGGCAACTCATGTTGCCTCTGTTTGAAGTCAAGGTGGGGTCAGAGGACCGGTGGCATAAATCATTGTATTTAGCTGATGTTGGAGACTGTGGGAGGAGGGCAAACTGCGGCTGCCGGGGCAGGAGTCTGGAGAGGTGATGAAACCCAATCTGCAAAGTTTTCATGGGGGCTTGCTTTTGTTGCGCTGAGCTCGGCCGTTGATCAGCTGTGGTATCCAAACAGAACAGCGCTTTAAGGAGCTCCCGCTGGTTCCTGTGTTGTTGCTTTGGGTTGACTTTGTACATGCCCCCCCCCCCCCCCCTTCTTTTCTTTGCCCCCTGCTCCCGGGGGGACGGGAGTGTATTTAGACTCCTGGACAGCCCGCTGTGCCTGGGTCCAGGATTTACTCCTGGATCCTCACCTGAAGGGGTCTCTGCTTTGATTAATGCTAAACACACCAGGTCCTCTGGTTTCTAATAAAATAAACCTGCTCCGTTTTACAATGACACATCCCACATACGTCCCTGTTTAAAAATGAATAATGGAGGGCTCACACACAAGGGCAGGGAGCAAAATAAATGTACAAAGACGAAACCTACAAAGTCAAAGAGAGGAGGAGAGGAGTCAGGACAGTTTGAGTAGAAGATGAGTTAGCCTAGCTTTTAGCGCCTGTGTTAGCATCTTTCAACATAACAGACTTCCAAAACTGTTTGGAAACTGGTTATCCATCTGAATCAGTAGCCCACTAAAATAATATGAGCTGCAGTCCATTTTCTTTCAATATTTCATTTGCATGAACCCATGAGACACATGCAGCCACACACAAATGCACTATATTGTTAACAAATGAAAAAATATGTACAGAACGACAGCATGCTGCCGTGAGAGGCTACTTTGATCTGAATAGGGTATATATAATAAGAAGAGTAGGTATATGGGGTTGTGTCTAGATTCAGGTCAACGACAAGTTGCAAAAACATGCAAAAACTCCCCAACAACCTATACTGAACCATTCGAAAGTTTCGCAACTCCTGGGTTACCTGGGTCAAAACGCTCAAAACCTCCCTGTCACTTGATTGCATAGGACTGAAAGACAAACACGAAACCTTAAAGGTTCTCAATACGACATTTGGAGCAGAGGGATTGCCTCCCCACGGCTCTCAACATGGCGACGGCTGAGCCGGCGGCTGGCAGCTAACGATGCTAACAAGACAAATAGTGAAAACAACGACAACAGCTGCTGTCAGAGCTAACGGTGTTTACCAGAGGGGCAACCGGCTCATGGATCAAAGCCTGATGATCTTCTTCCTCTATGCAGTAGAGCTCCATTGTTTAAAACACATCAGTGGGCCACACTGTTGCACTGGTCCATAAACACACACGCTGTAGTTTATTTTGACTCAGTCCCACGCACACCGTCCTGCTGGCCCCAAACACTCACTAGAGCACCAGATGAGGAATAATCCTCGGCTTAAAATAGTCCCCAACAAATGCACTATTTCCCCCTGTTAGAGTGACGTTTTATAAAAACTACAAAGGACAGGTGTTTTAGGAAAATACTGAGCATTTTATAATAAAACTATATATTTGTGAGCCGTTTTTAAGAGACCCACAGACAGGGTAGGGAAGTCGGAAAGTATTAAGAGTATATTCAACTTCACACATAACAAGCACTGACAAAAATAGCATACAGATGTCAATAGCAATTAAATTACCAACAAACATGTCTAATAGTCTCAACATATTGCTTATGCATAATGAGCTGTTCCTTATTTGTATTTTACAGATCACAACATCCTCCATACACTCTCCACAGAATGACATCTCCTCACATGAGGTTATGAAGATAACGCGTTTGTATGAGTTCATCAGCTGTTCAGCTAAACACACATAACCAAATAACAGCTCCAAAAATAAGAGGTGGATGGGTCCAACAAAGACTTTCAACCGCGAGATCGGCGCTCTACACTGAATGTGTAGATGTGAAGACGCACATTCATTACTGTTTTCCTAAACCCAACTATGTGGTTTTGTTGCCTCAAGCTAACTTTAGTCTTCTAGCATACGAAAAATAAGTTGTGCCGAGTGACAAGAAAGAAATGGACAGTCAATGTTGCTCGGTACGAAACCAATCAATTGCATTTCATTGTTAAATAGCAACTTCTGTTGACAAGAAACCCTGACATGATCTGGACAGTTAACATGTCTGATGTAGGACGGTTAATATGTCTGATGTAGGACAGTTAACATGTCTGATGTAGAACATGACCTGGACATATAACATGTCTGATGTAGGACATTTAACATGTCTGATGTAGGACAGTTAACATGTCTGATGTAGAACATGATCTGGACATTGAACATGTCTGATGTAGGACAATAAACATGTTTGATGTAGGACATTTAACATGTTTGATGTAGAACAGTTAACATGTTTGATGTAGAACAGTTAACATGTTTGATGTAGGAAAGTTAACATGTCTGATGTAGGACAATTAACATGTTTGATGTAGAACAGTTAACATGTTTGATGTAGAACAGTTAACATGTTTGATGTAGGACAGTTAACATGTCTGATGTAGGACAATTAACATGTTTGATGTAGAACAGTTAACATGTTTAATGTCGAACATTTAACATGTCTAATGTAGGACAGTTAACATGTCTGATGTAGGACATGGTCTGGACATTTAACATGTTTGATGTGGGACATGGTCTGGACATTTAACATGTTTGATGTAGGACAGTTAACATGTCTGATGTAGGACATGGTCTGGACATTTAACATGTTTGATGTAAGACAGTTAACATGTCTGATGTAGGACATGGTCTGGACATTTAACATGTTTGATGTAGGACAGTTAACATGTCTGATGTAGGACATTTAACATGTCTGATGTAGGACAGTTAACATGTCTGATGTAGGACATTTAACATGTCTGATGTAGGACATTTAACATGTCTGATGTAGGACACTTAACATGTCTGATATAGGACACTTAACATGTCTGATGTAGAACAGTTAACATATTTGATGTAGGACATTTAACATGTCTGTGGTAGGACAGTTAACATGTCTGATGTAGGACATGGTCTGGACATTTAACATGTTTGATTTAGGACAGTTAACATGTCTGATGTAGGACAGTTACCATGTCTGATGTGATCTGGACAGTTTACATTAAAGTTAAAGTCGCTTGTTTGTGCATTACGTGTGCATACCCAATATCTTTTTCCACGTTACAGACTATGAATAAAGTACTTTATTTATGATCAGCTCATTCCTTTCATCTGCAGACCTAGAAAAGGTCATTCAGGCTTTTATGACCCCCAGACCTGATTATTGCAACGCACTTTTAAATAACTTAACTTTACCATTAAAAGACTGCAGTTGATACAAAACGCTGCATTCTTGTCTCAAAGCTGCATTCTCTCTAGTGTCCATCAGGGGGCGACTCCTCTGGTTGTATAGAAGTCTATGAGAAAATTACTCTACTTCTCTCTTGATTTATTACCTCAGTAAACATTGTAGACATGAGTTTATGGTCTCAATCTCTAGTTTCAAGTCTTCTTCAATACATAATGATGTTCATTTAGTACATTATGGTCCATTTAGAATCAAACAGACCATAAAGCAGGGTATGCTTTAGCGCGGGGCTAACTGTGATTGACAGGTCGTTGACGCTACCAGAGCCGTATAAGTAGGGTTGGGTACCGAAAACCGGTGCCAGTATAGTACCGGTTCCTATACGACCGGTATCTACCGGACCGAAATGCAACGCAGATTTCGGTGCTTCCGATTGAAATACTTTTTTTACACTACTCTGATGACTCCGTCCTAGGTTAGCTCGTCCTAGGACCGATGCTAACGATAGCCTCGGTCCTCCGCTCCTCACTCATAGTATTATTACAACCCCTCCATCATTCTAGCGAAGCTTCGGCCATGATTTATTAAAAAAAAACGAGAACGAGATCTGTCATACGGCTGGCAGGATACTGACTTCCTCCGTCGACATCCGGGTACTTAGCGCTGCCGCTCATAAGCACAACAACACAGGCACACGGAAGCTTCTTCTTCTTCTTCTTTGAGGTGTAGTGGCGGTTGGCAAACGATGAATTGGCGCATTAGCGCCACCAACTGGTTAAATAAAATAAAATAAGTCAGGATAGGTCTTATTTCACCAGAGAGGGCAAATATGCTCATATTTCTGCAAAAGAATTGCTGAAATTTGAAGCTGTAGTGTGTGTACAGAGTTTGTGTGTGTTTTGTATTTATTGTTATTTATTTAAGTATACTGTAAACTGTTAACAGTTAATAAATTGTTCATAGTTTGAAGTTAAAAAGTTTGAAGCCAAGTGTTTTGTATTTATTTATATTTATAGTATATTTTAAACAATTAATATATTGTTCAATTTGAAGAAAAAAGTATCGTGTTCAGGCACCGTTTAGGCACCGGTATCGTTTTAAAAGTATCGTTTTAGCACCGGTATCGGAAAAAACTCAAACGATACCCAACCCTACGTATAAGGCGTCTCTATGTCACTCCTCCGCATTCTAAATATGGTCACTTCCGTTCACTGGTTGCCAAATAAAACATGGTGATAGCTGTAATCTAAGATGGCAACGGGCAAACCAATGGGTGACGTCACGATGACTACGTCCACTTCTTATATACACTCTATGCTTTTAAACACGTACTAAGAGGAGCAACCACATCACACCCATCCTTGCTGCCTTTTTACTAGTTACCTGTGAGTTTTAGAATTGATTTGAGGATTTATAAAGCCTTGAATGGTTAGGGCTCCTACCTATATCTGTGATATGCTAACTCCCCGAGAGCCTGATGGCTGCACGAGATCCTCTAGCAGGGTCCTGCTAACGGTTCCAAAATCTCCCCATCTTGACATCAAAGGTTATTGGGCTGCATGTGACATAGGAAGGGGAGCCACATCTGAATGTCTGGTTGCATCACATGTTTCCCGATCTAGGCAGCCCACAAACAAATGACTGGGTTGTCTTATTTCATAGTTCGTTGGTTGGTAGGCACTCCAGAGTGTGTGTAAAAAAACAGAAAGATTTCATAATATGTTCTATTAGAAAGCCAAGATACAAGTACGAACCTGAAAATGAGTTACATGTTCCCTTTAAAACTAAAAACCTAGTGAGCCATGTTTTATTGAGGTGTTCAATGGAACTCGTGGATATGTAAAATAAATCAGATTTTGAATAAATGTCCGTATGCTTTATAGTGAGTAAATGTAACTGTGTTTGTAAGCGCTTTGAGACTACTGATAATATGATTTTTACTTTCCAGGTTGTAAAAACATGACCACAACCCTACATGCTACAGAGCAGTAGAGTTAACCTCCTCTAAGGCTAAGTCTGTGAGGACCGCAGAGCCGTGATTAAACCCCCGGTCACTCCTTTTATTGCCGTTACATCAATATTTTTTCTCCCTGAATGGCGAAGGAAGAGGAGGGGAGAAATTTAATACACAGTATAAAACAGCGAGGCGGTAGCCCGAGAGAAATCTTCCCTAACTCTGACCCTGATCCTGAGCTGCACTTGATTAAAAAACAACATTTAATAAGACGATGCCCCGGTAGTCAACAAAGACTGTAGCACTCACAGGAAGCAAGCAGAAATGTACAGGTAGAGTAACGCTGTTTTTCACCATCATATAGATGGTGAAAAACACAGCGTTACTCTATATATCTATATCTATACACATATATACATAACAGTATGTAGACAATTAATAAATGGTTTACAACAGTCATTCCCAAAGACTGGGTCGGGACCCACAGTGGATCGCACAAGATTCTTTTTGGGGTCGCCAAATCAATTTCTTCCATAGTCTTTTATTGCAAATGTATATCTGCAGTACACTTTTGGGCCACACGAGGGAGCCTGGATGTTCGTATTGTTCCAAAAGTTGTAACACTGAATCTAATATGAGAGGCTAGCATACATTCTGTTTGTTAGACTGATGAGAGGAAACTAAAAGAAAGAGACAGCCTGTTAAGTCGGCCTAAATGCAAGTATTGAACATGTGTAATTGTTTTTAATCACATGCATAGAACAAATTTGTGATTAATCGAACATAAATCCATCAATTCCAAATGGCTGGTTTAACCGTTTAAGATAATAAAAATAAAAAAAACGTTCCTTTACACACAGATTTGTTCGTCTCATGATTTATAGAAGAGGCCTGTTGTGAATTGTGTCATTTTTTTATTTTATTATTTTTTTTACTCATTTATGAAGTGGTACCATTTCCTCTAACAAATAATAATGATGTGGCATTCATTATAAATTATGCTTTTTAAGTGTCAAATTTCTGATAGCACTCTGATGATTTTGAATAATTCTAATATTATCCTACAATATTTCTGTCATTCACTATTATATTCATATGGCTTTATTAGATTGATTAAAATGATTTCCTGTCACATATTTTTCTCATATCATATAGGATTCCAGTGAGTGTTTAAACTGCACAACGTTAATGCTTTTATTGCTTCTCCACATCAATGAAAGAGATTTGTTGGCCATTTGGCCGTCAGTGTTGTTAACGCATGACGATCAAAACACAGCCGCATCAGGATCGATAAATAATAAAACTTATATTTATTTTTGTTTCAAACACATTATGGAGTATTTTTGTCACTCATGGAATTATTTAAATTTGCAAGTGGGTGAAATAAATACATTTGACTTTATATCCACATCTTGAAGGGTTTTAGCAGTTTGTTGGGTTTCTCCTTCATAATGAACTGTATTTATTTATTTGCTTGCATCAAATGTAAAATATCCAACACACTACGACTGTCACTTAGAATTCATCTCTGCATTTTTAATGCCAGTAAAGAAAAGCTGACCCTCAGAGAAGTGACATTTTTAACAATTAAAGCATTAAGTTGAATCACACCCAGACCTTTGAGAAATGGAGACTTTATGTTGTTTGAAACGTTTTTACTGAAACTGATCAGACCACCACGATTAATTTTTGTTAATATTTTTGTACTATTATTATTGCTTGGTATATTGGGGTTCAGTTTACAATGTCTCACTATTAAAAAATATTTTGGTAACATCTACATTTCAAAAGATAAACATTTAAAATATATTCATCTAAGCTTTAATTTTTGTACATTTGTTTGACTCATCTGATTGGATTTAATTTAGATTTTATTGTGGCAAAACATAGCATTTTATCATAAATGTATATCATTCTTGTATATTTATTTTTTTACTTTTGAATAAAATCTTTAAACTTTTAGCCAACCTTTTGTCTCATAGCACATTGAATATTTTGCTTTGGCTTTATTCTGATTTTTAAATTGTCTCACTCTTGTTTTAGCACTTTTTGGTTTTAAGTCTTGTGCTGCTTCCGGGGTTTATATTAAACCAGGTACACCTTTTATTTAAATATTCCTCATCTGCATCATCTGCATCATATGTAACAATTGACTTTTTTCCAGTTGGTGTTACAAAAACAAACTAACTGAAACATCGACAAATAAGGGGAAAAGGTTAAAGGTCAATCTGTGTTGTGAAATTCAGTGTTTGCACTGACGCTTGAGGGAATGGGACGATGCTGTATGGGAGATGCGTGTTGCCCATTGTGGCCAGCGGACCTCCGGCATGCAGCGGTGACGCATGGCAGCGAGTGTTTAGAGCCCCAGCACTATTCGGGACAAAAGGCCTTCAAAGAAAAGCAGACAGGCTCACAGAGACACCCAGCAGAGAGATGATGTGACAGTCAGACCCGCTGTCAGCGCGCTGCACAGGCTGTCTGGGGGAAAAAAACTCAAGAGGCAAGACCACCCAGCTGCACCAACACTGTTCACCACATCCAATAGGCCTACACCACTCTCATGTTGCTCACAACTTATCACTCTTCTTCTGTGCCTTTTTCATTATATTTCTAAAAATAGGACTTTAAAGCACAGATACACATATTCTACAGCAAGCTGGAGCTGGGTGCTAGGATGTTTCTTACTGGTAGCTGTTGTGGATTGTTAGGTTGTTACGTTGAGCTGTACAGTTTACCGTGTGTGTTGTAAGGTGCATTAAAGCCTATGGAGGCCCATATATACTGTAATAACACAACACCTGCATGCAGGCACTGTACTCAAAGCTCCAAACAGCCTTTTAACCACAGCACACTGTCCAACCTCATCCTGCTTACTGTACAACATTATTATTAGTTATGTCATAATTAAAGCAATCAATGCATATTTTAAAGCCCTCATTCATTCCCAATGAATGTAACTAGGCCGACACATTAAGATCAATGACTTTTCATGTTTCATAAAGTCGTCCAGAAGTGACACAATCAGTGTGTGCTTCTCCGGTTATTATTAACGCAACCTTTTATTTGCTCAACTACATGATTATTAGATTTCAGTAGCCAATTTTCTTGTGCTTTCACAAATAAAAATATATTTGCTTTTTAATATCTGGCATTAAAATGTAGATATTATAATTCAAAAGAACAGGTAGTCAGTGGATATGAAAATATATTATTATGCCCAAAGAGAAACGGCACCGGCTGCCTTTGATTTCCTGGAGTCATTAAACGGATCTGTGAATTACGCCATTTGCGTAAACAACAAAATAGTCCCACAATAAATGATGCCAACTTCGTCAATTCACGTAGTGCGATTTTTTAAAAGCTGAACCGGTAATTTCTTTGCACAGCAGGTCTGATTATTGTTCAGCTGCTTGAATGTTGTGGAGAGAAAAAAGTCTTAAATAGTTTCGCGGTAAAGATGAAGAGAAACACAGCTCAACTTGAAGCACAACGTAGGCCTACGCGCTTCTGAATAGGCCTGACCAGCCGTTAGTACGCGGCTCAAACGCCTAAACACGGCGGTATTTTTTTAAAGAAAATACAAGCTACGCTACTTGAAATGTCCTTCCCCGACCGACCCCAAACACACATTCCACCCCGAAGGCCCCATCGAGCCCGAGCGCGTGGTGTGCGGAGGACAGATAGCGTCTTACTGCTGGTAGTCGGTCTTGCAGTAGAGTCTCGTGTCTCTGAAGTAGCAGGTGGCGGTGAGCGGCCGCTGGCACGCGGCGCACTGCAGGCACTCCTCGTGCCAGAACGCGTCGTTGACCCGCATCAGGAAGCGGTCGGAGATGACCCGCGTGCAGCCCTCGCACACGGCCCGCTGAAGAGAGTCCCCGCCTGACGGAGAGGAAGGGGGAGACAAATGAAACGCTGCGATGTGGTTCGTATAACAAAAACACAGAGAAGGAGAAAGGTCGTGTAGCGTCGCCGTCATTCGGCGCGCAGAGCGAATTCATTGAAAGGGTTTCCTTTCGTGTTCGCTCGTTTAATTGCACTGTTTTGGCCTTATGAATACGTCAATAAAAAGGACCAGTAATGTGACATAAACCCAGTCCGCTCTATGTGTTCTCACAGTTTGTTTGCCCCTCGTTTGTTCTCGCTCTCCATTATAATATAGCGAATAGCAAATATTACACTACATTCATCATATACCTGCTGCGGGCCTTTAGCAATAGATTAAGAAGCAATTACATCGGTTATATTTTCATATAGCCTAGCCGAGGCCTGAGCATTGATTTAGGCTACACAACTCCTCCGATGCTATGGTATAGATCAATAATGCGTCTTGCAGTTTGGAGATTCGAAACATCTGGGTGAGAAAAAATGCATTCTTGATTCAATACATAAGTAGGCCTACTCCCTCTTAAAAAGCATTACCTCTAGAACATAACAGGGAAAATAGGTAATTGCACAACGAAATGCAGATTGCAGTCCCAACACAACAACAACACAAAAACGCACAAAAAAAGTATATCATAAGAGATATTATAGAGTCATTTCTGACAAGCTGCACAGCAGAATTGAACTGAAGACGAGGTACAAGATCGAACTTTATTTTATTTTAATGTAACCTTCTTACATTTCGTATCCAGGAGAATCCAGTAGAGATTTAATATCTTGACTTCCTGACATGATGTATGTTATCCGACTGATGACGTTACAGCAGATCTCCATTCAGCTCTCTCCTCACTATAGGCTAATAATATCAATAATAAGTGTATTTATATATATATATATAAAAACATACACGCACATATTTATACTTATATATTAATAATAATAATAATATATATATTAATATTATTATTATAAGCCAAAGCTTAGAGCTGAGTGAAGATCTGCTGCAACGTCATCAAAGAAAGAAAATAAAGGAAAAGAGAAAGAGACTCCGCACTCTTCCAGCAGAGAGAGAAGAGGACTGGACTCACCGATCATAACATCCAGAGAGCCCGCATCGGTCCGCAGACGGTCTTCTATCTTAATGTCCTTCAGCATCCTCAAACAGCAGAGCGGTGACTGCCGGCCCACACGCGCCTCTCCGCACGCTCCGGACTTGTTGCAACTTCCACAAACCGTGAAATCCCGGTCTGCGTGAGAAATCCCCCACAAAGCCTCGAGCAGCTGCAAAAAACTACAACAACGAAGCAATAGTGAGTTTGTAAAATCCGCGAAGTTAAAAAACAACAACAAGCCAAGCGAGATGTCAGTCTCCGGGGAAGACGAGGACAGAACCAGCAGCTGGTGTAAATCCAGAGGTGTGAACCGAAGAGGGTCCGGCGATCCTAACCTTGATGAGCCGCTCTTTCAAAGAGGGTTGCGGCGGAGATAGAAGCCCTCCCCCCTGGCCTCCGCCGAGCGCCGTCTCCGCTGCGCTGCAGCGGTATTGGTGCCCGGGTGTCCGGATGGATCCGCCTCCACGAGAAGCTGCACAGTGAGTCCATGCAGGCCTACCGAATGCTGCTCTGTCAAATCACATCAAATATCCACATACAAGCTCAACATGACGGAATGATACTGTGCCTCAAATTACAGGACAAATGAAACTAGCATGATTCTAACATGTTCCAGTCGGTGATGACACTGAGGTCATATCTGCTGTCAGTTTTCTGGGCATTTGGGGTTTTAGTTGTATTTTATAGGCTGGTTATGATATTTTAGACTCAATTTCACTACAGCAATTAAAAGTAAGGGGTTCATTATTTCTGCACTGTATAGTAGTATTTAGACCAGCAGCATCTTAAATATGATGAATATCAACTCGTAACCCCATCACATGGAACAGTAGTCTATCAGCCCACTCCTCGTGGACTACCACATATTATATTTATAACGGTTACCATATACCCTGCCTTCAGACTGAAGGCCTGAAGAGGGGAGAGGGTCCTGACCCCTGCTTATAATTCATGTCAGGATATTCCGTTTACTGAAAGTATAATTTCACATTTAACAGAATTCCTAAATATGAAAATAAAATTCCAAATAATGACAACTAATTTGGAGACTTCTTTAAGTGTCTATAATCAGAATTGTTGGGGGGGGGGGGGGGGGATATCTATATTTTACTGCTGAAATATTCAGGTTTATTTCATGGCCGCACCGTGGTATCATATATAAATATTTACGTGTTTTATACACATTCCCTCCCAATACATGGACATGTTACTGCCGCTGTCTAATCCATAATTGTATTCATTTTTATGTATCTTTTATTTCTATTTGGGTTTGAACGGCAGGTCTTTACTTTGTCAATATCAATTCACCGATCACGACATGCAGAGAACCCGCAGACGATCTGCTGTTTTATTGGAACCAAGATTACATCTGCACGTGCAGCCTGATGTAGAATTTGCATAATGACGCGCGCCGTTAAAAGGCAACTTTTTTCCCCCCAGTCGGCTTTCACAATAGGCTACGGATAAATATTCACGTTTCTTTTATGGAATATTACCCACAGATAGCATCACGTGATTCTAAACGGGTATGATATGATACGCAGACGATGTATCCGGCGGTTTCAAATAAAGCACTGCAGATTGATCAGCCCTCCGCCGCAGGCCTGAGATCAGCTGTGTGAAAAGCAATATAAAGTCATCAGCTGTCTGCTCTTTGGCTCGAGCTGCATTCAGCAGTTTGCTCGCAGATAGAAATCGTCGTGATATATGAGCGGCGGGAGGAGGCTTTTATTAACGGGAAATTAAATATATGGAAGGAAGCGCGCGGGTCGGGTTCAATTAAGAGGGGGGGGTCTAATCAGAAGTGCCACATTCTAACCCGTCCTCCAGTCCATATTATAAAATGCAGAGGTTGTTGGGTATATTGATGGGTTGACGGCCTCTCCAACACACATTACGCAGAAAAAAAGAAAAGTTGTTTCAGTTCAGAAAACAGCGAGATATGCAGCAGATATGCAATGCTTCAAAGCTTCTAAAGGAACTGTGAACGATGGTCAAATAAAAGATTTCAAGAGAGAAATAACGTGTATATTTCTAAAGATAAATCTTGAAAACACTGATTTAGAATGTCAGTAATAAAAATAAAAAAGGTGATGATCCACACGTTTAATCTGGGGTTGTCCTTATGTGTTATTTTAATGGGAGGCAATCTTAAAAATTAATTTAAAAAAAGTTTAATTTCATACAAATGCAACAACCTAACACATCTCCTGCATTGAGAGAACAGGAACAGGAAGAACCATTCCTATGAGTGCATTCCTTATAACAATATAAAGAACAATACAAAGAACAATAATACTCAACTCATCCTTAGGTTAGTCACTCACAATCAGTCACATGTGACAACCAACCCTGAAGACAATGTGACAAGCATCCCACACTGGCATTTTTTGCAAGCGATTAAGCTAACAACCACATGTTTTAGCCTAGTGGTAACGTCCAGCTCTGAAGAGTGAAGCTAATGCGGAAGTGTCTTAAACCTGCATTCTCTCTAATGGCCATCAGGGGGCGACTCTTCTGGTTTTCTATGAGAAAATGACTCTACTTCTCACTTCATTTATTACTGCAGTAAACATTGTAAACATGAGTTTATGGTCTCAATCTCTACCCATTTAGAGTAAAACATACCATAAAGCTGGGTATGCTTTAGGGATGGGAGTTGTCTGTTGTCGGCGTTTTACCCCTTTTGCAGTGTTTTTTTTTTCAGTTCATGAAAGTGTATTGTAACATATTAAAAATGTCTTATTCAGCATTAAGTTACTTAGCTCCAAGCTCTCGGGATTTTCCGGGTTCCACAAAGCAATAGGTTACTTCATGGTGAATACGTCCACTTTTAAAGTCTAGGGTTGAAGCCTTGCTCAGAAAAGTATGAAAATCCAAACCAATGCTCTCCCTTCATACTTTTTAATGGTAATAATTGTTTTATTATATACCAGAAGCACAGAAGAGCTTGATATTTACATTTGATGTGAAAAACATTTAACGTTCTTAAGTCTTACTCCTGAAATGACCCTGAGGTTGACCTCTGACTTCAGTTCTGAAAATGTCACCAACATATATTCAACAGCAGCCTCTAGGTAGCGATATCTAAAGGATGTGACAGCCAACTCTGATCTCTCCTACATAATTTCTTGCATATCTACAAGCCTATATGAGACTAAGAAATACTCTAGTTTATCTAGGATAATGGCAATCAACACCTGTATCCTTTTGGTTATGTGCAAGTGACACACACAAAATATTTGGATCGTGTGCCCTACACACACTTTTCAAAGTTAAGATATATAGATGTCAAATGTGACATAAAAAGGCCAGGGGCCTGACTCTTGGTACCCACTCAAATGTGACGAGAGACAAAACGTCCAATATCCTAATATCGTTTTTATCTCTGGTTTGGTCTCCACCAGCGCTCCCTCACCATCGGTTAGAGTTTTTCCTTACTAACGACTTTGTATTAGAATGTAACATTTGCAGAATTTAACTTAAACTGGATTCAATCTAGGGCTGCGTGGTGGTGGCTAGCACTGTCGCCTCACAGCAAGAGGGACAAGGGATCGATTCCCGGGCTGGACGGCCTCTTCTGTGCGGAGTTTGCATGTCCATCCCACAGCCCAAAGATATGCAGCATGGTTAATTGATTCCTCTAAAGTGCCTGTAGGTGTGAATGGTTGTCTGTCTATATGACCTGTCCAGGGTGTACCCTGCTTTCGCCTAATGTCAGCTGAGCTTCAGCTTCAGCTCCCCCAGCTACCCTGAACAGGATAACCCATTAAAGATAATGGATGGATTTAATCTCATCTTTATCTGCTGTCCACAGCTAATTTTTACCCCAGGGCCTATATTGCTATAGCGGGTTAATCAGACCTAGGTGCCATGCATGAAGTCTAATCAACAAACTCCCTAACAGCTCATTCTGCTAATTTGCCAGGAGCTGTGTTATAACACAGACGCAAAGAAAAGAGGTTTGATGTTCTTATAGATCAGATGCCACTTACTGCCTGTAAATATAATGCAACACATGTTAAAAGAGGATATGAGTGTCAGAGCAGCGAAGACTGTTTGATGACATGTGCCCCCCACATTGACTTCCATCATTTCTATGATTTTAACAAGCAGCATTTGTCCAAGAGAGCTGGAAATCAGCAGCAGCTGACATCCTTGTAAACACGTTTTTATAATGTCTGCGTATATAAAGTCCTGTGTGATGTATCTGAGCAGTTGGAAAGTTTAGTGGAAAATTAGGCAGCAATCTTAAAGTAGTTGTGGTGGCACCAACACAAAGCACTCTGGGTATTTGTGTGTAGGCAACAAAGTGCCAGGGGGCGACTCCTCTGGTTGTATAGAAGTCTATGAGAAAATGACTCTACTTCTCTCTTGATTTATTACCTCAGTAAACATTGTAAACATGA
This sequence comes from Anarrhichthys ocellatus, assembly GCF_004355925.1. NCBI lineage: Eukaryota > Metazoa > Chordata > Actinopteri > Perciformes > Anarhichadidae > Anarrhichthys > Anarrhichthys ocellatus. Next base: position 9,910,595 of record NW_022280046.1, read on the forward strand.
GTTTATGGTCTCAATCTCTAGTTTCAAGTCTTCTTCAATACAGCATGATGTTCATTTAGTACATTATGGTCCATTTAGAGTCAGACAGAACATAAAGCAGAGTAAAGCAGAGTCTTTATCTGCCAAAGTCTTTGGCAGTCTTTGGCCTTTTCACTTCCATAACACGTCTTTCAGACTTATGGAAAGAAAACACCCAAAGCACACATTCAGGTGTTTATTTTATTAGTTTTTCTATTTGTTCCACCAAAAGTTACCATTGTAATACAAAAAAATCATTGTCTTAATGTCATTTGTGTTACCCTATTCACCTTAACTTAGGATGACATGAACTTACAGTAGTTACTGTTTTCTACTGTAAACAGAATACATTATATTGCAACTACAGCCCTCTAACCCATTTTTCTCCGAAATCAGCCTCAATTGTTGTGCACACCAAAGAGCAAAACTGAATCCTATTCTAGCGTCCAAGCTCTGATTCCTAAGTTGAGGGTGTTTTTAAAGGTGCATTCTGGGTACAGGTTATTGATGATTTAGCACAAAGGCTTTTAGTTTTGAATGGTGTGTCTAATGTAGATAACCGTGTTTTAGAATCTCGATCTTAGTGTAAAGCAGACAATGTGCTTATGGTTCTGCATACTGGTCAATAGAAAGGCTACATGAGTCTGTGCTTTCAATAATTGTGTGATAGCTACCAGTTTTTGTGTCTTGGCAAATGCAAAAGAAAATGCAAGAAGCCATCTTGTATGCAGTCAACATGAGGCTTCAAACACCAGCGGAAATAAAGCCAAAGACGTCTAAATACGCAGTGAGCCGTAAACGTTCACTTGAACAGAGGGGCCCACAAACGCCGTGTCTTGTTTAGTAAGATGAGGAATTTCAATTGTAAAGGTGTGAACTGGTCAAAATAAAATATGTGATCAAAAGTGTATTAGTTCTCTTGGGAAAATAACTTTCACTCTGTAGTTATTGTCTTCATTTACACGCACAGTACACAATCACTACTGGGGAGAGATAGCAGACTGGTGGGGCTGCCGCATGACACAGCACCTTAAACAGTTAGGGGGCTTGGTACCTTGCTCAAGGGCACGTCAGCAGTGCCCAGGAGGTGAACTGGCGCCTCTTCTGCTACCAATCCTCACTCTGGACCGATTTATCCGTGGACTTGAATCGGCTACGACGGCCACATGAAGAGAATCTGAATAACTTCTGTCTCTGGTGCAAACCCGACTCAGGACCCCACTAAGGACTTAACGCGTTGTTTAGCTGAGCAGCAGCTCCTCTGTACCAGCTTCCATCGCTCCATGGCCCCTGAGTGCTGCCCTCAGGCCAGCCTGCCTGTGCATTTATGTGGAAACAAGTCAGTGCTCTATTAATCAACTAAGTACAGCACCATCAGCAGCCCATTACAAGTATTTATCTCACAGTAATTGCTGACATGTTAATTACAGGTAATGACAATCTGTCTCACTCAGTGCTGTAGGAGGAGGTGTGTACAACTCTGAGGGCTGAGTGATCAGTGTGTGTGTGTGTGTGTGTGTGTGTGTGTGTGTGTGTGTGTGTGTGTGTGTGTGTGTGAAAGAGAGAGGGAGAGAGAGCGTGCACTACAGTGTACCTTTCTTGATGATTCAATGGTGAAGCTGACCAAGCGAGCTTTTGAAATGTCATAAAAAAAAACATTTAAATGAGCAATGTTTCCATCAGCTGGTTCGGAGCGATTAACCTCAGAAGTTGGCTCTATAGGTGGGACAGTGGCTGTAATCCTCCAGGAAACAGAGTAGAAGATGAGACTGTGAACCAGACAAAAGTCGCCTTCTAACCGCCTTACACATGTACGAGAGAGAAATGGAGAGAGGCCTTCAGGAATCTGTTTTAATTGGGCAAGTTCTAATTGTTCTTGAATGTCAAGCTTTGGTCATGATTCACACTGTCCGGAGACCAAGACAATACAAATATATAACCGAGAACATGATGACAGCAGAAACAACTGATCAGTCATGTGAGTGAAATGTTCGCTTCGTCAGAATTATTTCGGTGAAGCACATCAAATCTTTTTTCGACAAATGGAAAAACCACCTGTAGCGAGCGTAAAAACTTTTTTGTTGTTGTTTTCATAGAGCTTTTCTAATGCGATACTTCACAATAATCATCATAATATGTTATTGGCATAGTGCATTTGAATACTACAGACACACACTAAACAATATGTTGACAGTTTCTTTTGCATTCGGTCAGAGCAAGTGAAACAAACGAGTACTCTATTGGTATCGGTATCACTTTAATGGGACTGGTTGGTACTGGCATCGTAATCTTTTAAACGATATCCAGCCCTCAACTAACATCATAGACTGTATATAAGAAGTGGACACAGTCATTATAATGTCACCCATTGGTTTGTGGACCCCCGTTTTGAAGCCTCGAGTTGGCGATTTCACCGTCGCCATGTTATTTTTTATGCAGCCAATGAACGGAAGTTAACACATTTTGAATGCAGAGGAGTGTACATCTCTGGTAGCAGCAGCAACCTGTCAATCACAGTAGCCCCGCCCTAAAGCATACTCTGCTTTATGGTCTATTTGAGTCTAAATGGACCATAATTTACTAAATGAACATCATGCTGTATTGAAGAAGACTTGAAACTAGAGATTGAGACCATAAACTCATGTTTACAATGTTTACTGAGGTAATAAATCAAGAGAGAAGTAGAGTAATTTTCTCATAGACTTCTATACAACCAGAGGAGTCGCCCCCTGATGGTCAGTAGAGAGAATGCAAGTTTTAAGACACTTCAGCATTGGCTTCACTCTGACTGACATCAGAGTATATTGTGTTAAAAACTCAAATCTAAGTTCGACTGTAACATCTCAGGGTGAGCACATTGTGTTGCTGAGGACATCCGCTCGAGACCGTGCTGAGGGGATCGAGCGTGGAATTATTGTGACCATGATGCCAGAAGATCATGTACACTGCTGTACTGGCTGATGAGTCCCCAACTTAATTTCGTTGTATGTTTTTACGATGACAATAAACATCCTTATCCTTATACTGCAGTGATGTTCATGAAACCCTCGTCGGGTGATCCCGAACTTCCACAGGTGTCCGGCCAAGGAATCTGTCTGGAGCACCATCAGAGATCAGCTTCAATATCGAGGTCACAAGATCCAGAATTTTTGAAGAGTCGGTCTCCACCCCAGTACAATGGAGAATGGGATTTCATTTGTAATGCTCATAGCATTGGAAAATAACATTCAAAACTTGTCTGGCAGCCAGAAAATGAGCATTTCAGTTTGCACTCTGACTTCATATTTCTTTAGTGGGAAGTTCCTTCTCCAATTTTTATGATTTGCATTTCTATTTCACATGGACTGAAACATCTGTCACTGTGGTTTAGAACACAACACATGACAAAGTACGGGCAAACGTACGTTGAGTTTTTCCACCTCTGCCGTCTGTGGTGGTGCAGTGACGCAGCTCCAGATGTCGTATTGGCTGCTGTTGTCTACTCCACTCCATAAAGCTCCCGGCAGGAGAAGCCACGTGTTTGCTGGAGAGCTAATTGACTCATGTTTGTGAGTAAACCATTGAGAAAATAAAGATACATGGAGATGAAACACTGCAGGATAAATGAACTACCAACAGCGTGTGTGCCAATTCAAAGCAATGGAAGACAACCACACCGAGAGGCTCACATTGGCTTTTATTCTCTAAGGCTGGCTGTGAACTGGGCTTTGAAGCTTTAATGGAACACAGAAAAGTATGTCAACTTACTCGAGGCCCTCAAGGGCTGCAATTTTCGTTACACCAAAAGACAGTTCTGTCATTCTAACACCCTTTCAACGAGTGTAATTTGTCCTTAGGGTGGCACTACAGTAGAGGAAAGGCCATACGTCTTTAAAAACAAAAAAGGTTAATCCCCTTGGGAGATTGATTTGCTCAGATAATTACACGACAATCTGCCTATTAGGTCATGAAGCATTCTGTGTGAAAATTTGAATGAAAGTGGCACCAGAGTCAAGCTTGTGGCGTATCGAAAACGACAATGGTACATCCACAGGGGAGCAGGACTTGTATTTGGAATTTGTCTTTATTGACAGGTCTTTCATATGCAGACATTCTTTTGGGTGGTGGGCCTGCTCTTCTCAGCCTTAGTTTGATGCCTGCTGTTACAAGGTGGTGGTCAATGGAGACATCTGCTCCTCTTCGCACCTTGACATCTCTCAGAGAGCATCTATAGATACCTAACGTCGGTACAGACATGCCAATGGTCATTCAGAAACAGTGCCTCCATTGCGCAGTTTGTCCTCCAGACAAATGGATTTTCACAATGTAAAATGTCCACTCACTAAAAATGTTGTTCGCTATATGAAAATACTGTTTTGACTATTAATTTACAGAAAAATAAGTTAAATTATTGTGCAATAAATACACATAGCATTTATTATATATTATACTATTTATTGTTAATCATGTTTTACTAGTACACTATATATTATATTCTGTGCCAGATTGCTGTACTGTACTGTATACTGGCAGTCCACAAACCAATAGGTGACGTCACGATGACTGCGTCCACTTCTTATATACGGTCTGTTATTATGCTGAAAACATAGCAGTGCAGCCCCACAAACTGCGGGCTTTCAGCCAGGAGGCCGCTGTACGTTCCCCGTGTCAAATGACAAGCCAACGTTGATTTATTTGTCACGTAACTTGTGTACATCAGTAACTTCCGTAGTTATATTACGACGACCTTTTCTGAAACCTAACTAAGTCGTTTTGTTGCCCGTTTCCTGTGGAGACAAGTTTATTTTGAAAAGACCGTATGCATGTAACGAGCATGAATAATGAGGAACATTTCGTAAGATATACAAAATCGTAGAATGATGATACGTTGGTGCAACTATAGCATATAAGCCCTTTAAGTTCACCATTAAGAGATCCTTATCAAACATATATAAGAAATAAAATCTACTGATCAGGCTTGCACTTGAGTGACATCACCAAAATGAAATCAAACTTTAAATCAAGGACTCCAGTTCATCATAGTTTAATAAAACTTCATTATAATACAAATTCAACTGATGCCGTTTTGTTCATTCTTTAGTGGATAAAATCTATTTATGAGACAAAATCTGTGACCTTTGATCATTAAGCTACAAAAATAACTGTCCTATTGAAACCTGACACCTCATGTCACTGTACATGCAAACTCAGACATATCAAAGCAGTATTGTTACTTGTTAATGCAGAGACAATATTGGTTAGCTATTAAATGTTTCAGTTAACACCACAGCTGGGAAATGATACATGTAGCAGGCGGATACACTCAGCTCAAATACACGGAGCTTCACATGGACATGAGCCCATCAAACATGTTGCCAGTGCAATATACAACATTATACGTTACATTTCTGAAAACAGCCTTTAGGAGAACATGGCCACAATACTGAGATGACAAATAAATTACACACACAGAAAATATAAAATAAAAAGGAGTTTGTCTATGCATTTATGTAATATTGCAGAGACACTTTAAACAAATGAAAGGAAATGAGCAAAATAAAACAGGGTCACCAAAATCCGTGGCGCTTCTGAACACAATACTGGATATACATAAAGGAAAAGAGGTACTGAAATACACAGAGACATCTATTTAGAGTGAACTGAAGAGTAACCTCTCAATGAATGTAAGATCGGGTCTCTCACATGACGGCCTGCCGGGAATGAAGAGGATTACGCCCTCTGCACTATTGGTAGTCTGTTCATTTGAAACTTCTGCAGGAAGTGTTGAGTTTCACCGAGAGTAGCTCAACAGCAATTAGAAAAACGGCAAACAAGAAAAGCAGCAGAGGTGAGTCGGACACGCCTCTTCCTGATACAATCCCTCCAAGGTAAGACCTTTTAATTTGTCACAAAGTAATGTACTCTAGTGGTTCTGAGTTCACATGTCAAATTGAAGTTCTCCAACTTCTAAAACAGATTCAAGCTAAAAGACGAGTTTGTTTAAACGGTTAGTGGGAAAAGACGTAATTAAAGACGTAGCTTTGTAACAGAGGAAAAATATGCACTGTAGGCACAAAGGTTTTAACGTGTAACCAATATACTCAAAAGAAAAGAGCACTTTTGCTTGACAACTTTGCCTTTGTTCAGGCCTGAAGAACAATTTGTTACACAACATCTGTTTGGTAAAGGTGCTCAATGCAAAATCCAGAGCATCTATTGCCTCCGCACACTTCTGCGACGATGCAGTTATCAGCTGTAGCCGCCAATGCAGAGCGGCGGTCATGAGGTAGCCAGCGGGGCACGCTCAGCAGGCCCGGCTATCTGAAACTCTGATTACAACACACAGAGCGGGAGTGACTAAATTCTCTCCTCAGGTAGACATTACTCCTCTAAATGTTTACAAAGCAAATAGTTGTTTGCTGCTGTATTAATGCTCTGAATATCACATTTAGCACCTTTAGCATTGTACTTAAGAAAGAAACTCAAAATAGTGAAGATAGTTCTGTTGATGTAAAGAAACTCGGGCTGGGTATCAAACCTCAATACCTCTTTGTGGTACCATCCGGAATGTGGCAGTGGCACAGAGTAATGACAGCTGTCAACAGTTGGCAAAGACAATAATAAAAGAAAAAAAAAGAAAATTTAAATATTGTTCATTTAACATTTTTGTTGCCGCGTTCACAATTTCAAAAGCTCAGGAGGGTTTCAGTGAGAGCTGTAGTTTTCTGTATGCTAACAAATGCTTTAAATGTAGTAGATTCTCAACATGGACCGTAAACTGTAAGTTGTATAGAGTTGCAGAAGTTAGTGTAATAGCAGCCAGACAGAACTCATAGAACCCTGGTTACACAAGTGACTCTTATTGGACATTGTAAGTTGTAGAGAGATTGAGCTGGATGGAAGGGAAAGACACTGAAGAAATGTAATACACTGAACACGAGAAGTGTTTAAGATAAAACCAGCTGTTCCTCATGAACATGTTTATATGTTAGTAATTAAAAGTAAAGTATCTTTTTAAAGTATGGTATTGGTACCAAAACTCAAATGATACCCAGCCCTCACGATCCATTCGTAATAGTTGAAAACAGATCATAGGAATAGTGGTATGTGAGGTCCGGCAGTGTAACCTATTAACAGTAACAGTGGTTCTATATCGAAGCCGAGCTCGGCTCGTGTACAGACAGTGGAGGAGTGCTTAACAGAATACCTGTGGCAAACAGGAAGCACACTGAAATTCCCAAACACAAAGTGCACTCAGTCACGCCAGTATATTAACAGTAACATCAAGAGAACAAGGAGAATCATTCCCATTCAAAAAAAGCAGTACAAGCTTGAAAAAAAAAAAGAAAAATAAATCCTGCTAACATGATATTTCCTTTTGTATTTCCAACACATGAACGGGATGATTTATGGTGCCGGGAGTCGGGCCAATGATGCAGACGTGATGACATCTTGTTTGTAACAAGTCCTTCAGGTCGGACGTGGTTATTTGTATTGCAGGCAACAACACTCTTCTTTAAGAAAAGAAAATGTATTTTAAAATCATATGAGTGAGATTCCTTCCATTTCTCTTGAGCAAGAAAGGTCAGTTTTTTCTATCTCCTCTTAGAAGCTAGCTCATCAGTTGTTGTAGGTAGAGTCTTTCACTTTCCTTTACAATTCAACAGAACAACGAACACTTAGAGACAATGACATCTTCCAAAGGTTGGGAAAAATCATTTTTGTAGTTTTTTTTTTTTCTTCTCAGGGACTGTTTGTTGTAAGCAGGTCCTCAGTAGTTGTGTACAGGTCTCTGCTGCTAAGGGGATCCTCAGGCCTCAGAGCTCAGGGAGGTCCGTGTGGGACTGGGAGGGAGGCGAGCTGCTGCACTGTGCTCTGTGCGGAAACTGTAATCATACTGAGGGAGGGAGAGTCAATCATTGTTATTATGTATTATGTATGCTGGCAAAAATCACCAAAGTCTACAATGAGTTCATCACATCATCAGCAAAACGCCCTGGATTTACAAGGGTCCAGTACATCAAACTAAGGACCACTCTGGCCTCTGGTGGACACAGCATGTAATTACAGGAACATTTCTATGTGTTGAGACCACCAATGGACCACACCAGGGTCATTTCACAAAGCAGGTTTAACAAACTGAACCTAACCCTGAGAAGTCTTTGGTTCCAGAACAGCTGATCAGAGTTAAGTTCCTGCTTAATGAACGCAAACAGCCATCATCATGGAGCTCACAGGTAAACAACAGGCAGCCTCCATTTTAATCCAGCTGAAGATATGAATGCATGTAAAATATATATGGAGAGCCTGAGTCAGAGAGTAAGGGAGTACAATTCAAAGGTTATATTCTATATTGTCGATTAATTCATAATAAACATAAAGTGGTGGAATCTGACTGTGTGTTAGGCTGTAGTCTACATTTTAAATATATATGGAAGCTTTAATCAGACGGCTAAAGAACAAAGGGGCCAACTCGACATGGAAAAATTTGTTAAACATTTTAAACAAATGTATAAATCGACAGACAAAGGAGACTTGAGCCAGCGATAATGTTCTGCGTGATTTAAAGCTTTATTTCAGCTACCTCACTTCCACACTACTGCAGCTGCACCACCATCCTGCTCACTCAGAAACATGTGAGGAATGATGTTAAATGCCAAACCTCCGTAATGAAGGTGGTAATACAGACTGAATGGATGAGGAAATGTAAGAGGGAGGAGAGAGAAACCTACGAGCGAGCAGGTTTGGATCTCAGAGTCAGTTACCACGGTAACAGACCCAGAGTTTAGGTTACCTCTCATCTCAGGGTTCACTAACTAAACCTGCTCTCTGAAACAGGGCCCACAACTCATATCTGTTGTTGGAAAGGTTTTTACCTTTCACTGCACTACCGCCCGCCCATTGTTCATATCAAAGCAGGATAGTTAGAGGATGACTCCGGTTTGGTGTTCCTGGTGTTTGCAGTTTGAGCTCCACATGAGGTGATAAACCGTTGCTTGTTAACAACCTGTCTGATCGTGGTGTTTCTATCTCCGTTGATAGGATAGATATAGCAGGGCTCTTACATCTGTCTACTCACCTCTTTTTCAATCTCAGCCAATGACTTGATTGTAATGCCCATCAGATCCACCTGCTGCAGCTGAAGATGGAGAGCAATGACGGTTAGTTAGTTAGTTGTCCAATCACTCTAGTGTTTCCCATCTTTCAATCTATCACTGCTTTAGATATTCAAAATCTGTTGCACGTGTACAGAACATCTAGCAGTCAAACCAGAGGTTAAGCATTCTTTTACACTGGTTAGATTAAACGTAGGGCAGAACGTGAGCAGAGGTGTTGAAGCACATGACTGGGCACCTCTGATAGGAGGATACATTCTGTCCCCCATCAGGTCAACCTGCCACCAAAGGGCTAAAGACTCAACCCAGGCTACTTACATCGGATGACGCGCAGGCGAATTTCTCAGAGATCATGAAAGGCACTCCGTCCATTGCTGAAAGAGGAACACAAATAAATGCTCCACACAGTGACAGCATCAACTCACAAAGTCAGGAAACACAGAGGGCCCTATTCCAACGGCACAGAGCGGCTTCATGTAGGGGCAGCAGTGGTTTATAGATCAGAGGTAGGGCCGTCACAACCATCAAGGGCTAGTTGATGATTAGGTGTCATACAAATAATGTTTGACATGCAATTCACGTCATACGAGTCTTTTTATGTTCATTTTATAACACCATTATTGCATAAGCCTAATACCATATCTTCAAAATAATGTCCGGTCCCAAATACAGGCCGGGGCGAAAACCCCCCAGGTGCCCGTCATATAGTGTGCATGCCAACTAAGAATAAGTAGTTCCATTGTGCTTTAATCTGTTAAATTCAACAATATAATCATGTTTGTTGATCTGGATTACTCATCTAGAGTGCTATTATTGTATTTCAGTCAGTGTGTGTGTGTGTCTGTGTGTGTGTGTTAGCGTCCCAGCCAAACGCTGTTTTGTCATAACCTACAAGATGTCAGTGGCTACACTTACAGTAAGTAGCGTGTGCACCAGGAATGCAATTTTCCACAAGGAAGTCCTGCAAATGATTCACAATAAAAGTCTCATAAAGAAGTGAAAGGATTCAGTCCACTGACATTCTACAGGGCTCTTAATACAGGAAGTGCTGAGCTTGTATTAACAGCATGAGAAGATCAGAAAACAAGGACGTTTCACTCTAAAATATGACCAAATATACCTATAAATCAGAGGGAATTAGACATAAAGCTTTATGCCAGCAATACAGTTCAAGCTAAATATTTTTATGAACATCGTCTTTAAAATATATTTAATAGCAATGTCTCCTCTCTTCAAACGGCTCCCTTTTAAACGTCTGTGCTCGACGTTTGTGTTGATATTATCTAATCTTTAATATCCAAATCCAAATCCAGGGCTGTACCAAAGCATCACTCATAAAGTTGACATATTTAAATTATTATTATTAAAGTAGCAAGAATGTTTTTTGCGTCTTTGACACAATGTGTCGTTGTTCTGATTCATTTACTTAAATCAAAAATGATGACAAATGACTTTGGTCTTTGTTGTTTTTGTTGTTTGTGTTGGGCAAGTGAAAATGTACTTTTGACAAGTGGAGTTCTGACCCACCTGCTCGACCGGGCAAGTTAAAAACACATCAATGTTAACCGTGGTTGGTGTTCTGAGACACAAAAGACAAAAGGAGTTACAAACAAAGCTTCAAACTAAAGAGTAGCACCATCTCGTGTACAGAGTCAATGGTTGTCATGACATGGGCAGAGAATACCTCATCCTTATTGGCTGGACGGGTCATGCGTTAAAATCAGATGACTGTGTAAGTGGATTTGCTTCTCTGATACTTGATCAGCTAAGTCTTGCTGTTCCCAGATTGATCCCCTTAACCATCACAATGACTCCAAGAAAGGAAATGGTTCTATTTAAAGCACAATTCTACACACACCAACAACAACACCATGTGTGGCTTTGGTTGGCACATTTCAAAAAGACATTTGGGATTTGATGGAGAGGATGTTGAGAAGAAACTGCTGACCTGAGATAGCATACAGGTTGGAGTTCTGGTGCTCGTAGTCTGGTCTGGTGGTGTTCTTCCCTCTGAAGCTGGCTGGGAGCGTCATGGAAATATGTCTTGGGACAAAAAGGTTTGTTCCATTAGTTCAATGGAGACTAAAGGATGAATCTATGCATCAGTCCCTTGCTGCATGTCCATACTGTGATGGGGTTCATAGATTATAATGGGATGTGTCTTCTGACGCCCCAACAATCAAGAATGTTTCTTAGTTCAGAGTTAAAGAGTTACAGACTGCAGGACAGAAAACAGATGGGTCCTCTCGTCTCTTTAGGATTTCTCTCCTGCCTTCACTTTTTACCTCAGGCCAATGGGCTCCATTATAAACTATGCATGTCCTCTGTGTACATTGCACATGTGTTTGTCTGCAAATGTGCTGTTAAGTGGATTCACGAGACACATAAAACCCTGCACCAATCATAACGAAACTGAAAACTAAAGGCTGCTACAGCTAACTGTTGCAATTAACTTCAAAAGGTGGAGTCCGAGGATAGAATTATCTCAGATGTACAATGTATTGAATACATGTTTGTGTAGAGAAAAAGGCCCACGTCATTGTGTCGGACTCATGGTGTCACACTTTGAAAACAACAAAATCCCCTGGTTGCGTTTCCTTGCTGAGCGGATAGAAACACAGACTCAGACTGCTTTAAGTCTCATTATATTTGGCTAAACTTGAAAATGCACTTTAGCAAAGAACAAGGCCCCCATTTCTTCTTCTATTGGAACTGGCTGTGAAGGGATTCCCTCACAGCCAGTCTGTGGAGGGGAACAGTCGAACCAGCCACTCCTCCCGAGCACGTGGGTCGGAAGCTGTCCGGCTTTGGTGAAGTGCTGCTGCTTATTGGACGTAGTTTTGGGATTTATGGCATCTACACCACAGACTGGATTCTCCGTTGACGGAGATAAGCGAGGTGACAGACCTCTCATATGAATGGGTCAGTGTTTCCCCATTGTTGACCGAGACTCTGACAGCCAGCAAAAGTCCATTTTGTTCCGCCACAGTTTCAAAACACAGTGAAGTGACTCGCAGTTCTGGTTCCCTGAGCAGGTTTACAGATTTATAATTTATGATGCATTAATATGTTCATCACTTTAATGTTGCAGCTAGTATAGGCTGAGCTAATTTGAACTACTTTCATTAGGTTGTACACTACTTAATAATACATCATAGCTTATTAGTTCATTTATATTTTGTGTCAAGAATATGAATCGGCTAAGAAGCCTAAATGGTAACTAATACTATCAAATAAATGCAGTTAAAAGTTAAATTTCTCTCTGACATGTAGTGGACTAGAAGGCCCCTGGACCCCCCTAGAGGGACATGTGACCAAACTTAAATAATATAGTTATTGACATAACAATAACTTTTTTCACCAGTCAATTGGGAAGAAACTGTTAAACAACAAAAAGAAGATCCACAAGATGGCAGGAGGCTACTATGCAACAACAGCTTGAATGCACCATGAAGCCAACATGTTTATCACACAAAGAGATGCAGACGCGACAATCCATTTGAGCTGAAATCGCCAGTTTGTTGAAAGCTGTTGTCATTGCTGGGAGTGGGGCTCAATTGCAATCTGTAGTTGTCTTTGTAGTTTACAGAGTTCACGAGGCAAGTCACATGTTGCCACACAGGTGGCTTGACGGAGGAGGTGCAGCTGCAGGCTACCGGTAACATACACCGGTGGACTTTGAAGTGTTGCTGTTGTTATTTTTTTCCATCGGACGCATGCAATCAAAATGAAAAGCTCAATCCAAAATGTACTTGTTTCAACCTTGTCTAGGTGATTTTCATTTTGACACTGCTCACCCTGAAACTACCTTCTGAAAAATAAAAACTGCTACTTTGAATATGAAATTTGATATCATCCAAGGGAGTGACAAAGAGCGGGAAGTATCACTGTCTCACTTTTGTTCAGGACACAGTAGAGATCCAACCTTCAACCTATTGTCCTGATCAAATATTAGGACCAGTCAAAACCTGTATTCAAACTCATTTGACAGTTCCAAGAACACAATGCACATTCGAAATTCTACTTCACAGCTTTCCTCTTTGTCAACGTGGCATTAATCAAAACACTACTTTTCTTTGTTTTCCAGCTGAATGCATCACATTTTCCTGCTTTACTGTGGTCTAAAGATAGATCTGTTTAAGGACAGTGAACATCCTCGTTCCTTGTGCAAGGACTGAGCAGAGTGTCTCAGCGACGTGTATACATGCCAGTTAACACACATCAGACACATGTAAAACACATCAATAGAGTGGACATACTTGGGCATCGGAGCAACTGGGACTGGGGCTGTGTTGGAGTTCACATTCTGGATGTTGTTGGTGGTCGGTGTGTGTGTGGAGTCCTGGGCCCGAGGTACGTTCCCCATGCGATACCAGATTCCCATGTTGTTGAGCTCTCTGTGAAACAAGGTAGTGAAAGGAAATCTCAGACGGCATAGAAAAGTTACAGGCTTAACATAAAGCACTTTGTCTTTTGCTCCAGCCCCGAAAAGTGTGAATGTGTACATGTTGCATCCCACATTTTTTGTTCTTATTAATACTTTCTCTGAGGAATTGAGGCTGGAAGTGTTTCTTCGGGATGCAGTGCATGAACATGTTTTGATGATCCATGATAACGTTACAATTTACCTTCGCCCAATACTCATATTGACTTAAACAAGCTCGACGTATCACAAGGACACTCAATGCAATCTCTGCTAACATAAGCTGTTAGCTCTGTTATTTAGCCAGGCAGGACTGCTAACAGCTAGCTTTAAAGTGCTAAATACGGGAATTGGTGCTACGCTTATGCGACTACGTCGTCGACGGGGCGCCGTTATCAGCTTTGAGCGAGACAGTGTGGCGCGCTCACATGCACTAAAAGGTAGGTGTCGCCGGCCTGGCTATGTAAAAAAAGCACAGAGAGGCTTGGATTACAACACACACAGAGGGAGAGACTTCATTCGCTGCAAAGGTAGACTTAAGCCGCTATATAATGTAGGGTTGTACAGTGCTATATTAATGCCCTGAATATGAAATTTAGCACTTTTAACTAGCTCTTCTCTTGCCGATTTCAGCTGGGATTTTTAGTTCACAATGTAGCAATATCAGGGAAATAATAGGGTGTGTCCCGTGGATGCATCGATAGTGAGTTTACTGCGTGTTAGTCTCGAGCCCCCCCGGTACCTATGTTACTAGCGGTACTGCAGAAAAGCGAGTACTGTCACGTTTTCAGAATTTTGCCATCGACTTAGGATCTGTTCTCGTAACATCCCTACTCCATGCCCCACCTGAAACATGCCTCTCAGCAGAAACTCCCTGTGCATTCACTAAAGCCCGAAAAAGTGTGGAGGTTCATCTTAATCATGCAGTTGCAAACACTTATTTGGTTTCAACTAAAATTCTCTCTATTTGTGAAGTCTACAAGAAAAGCCAACGTCCCATCGTGTGATGTCAGGCTGCTCACCCTATGAAGGTGTACTGCGGCGGGGCCTGCTTAGAGCGTCCCAGGATGCGGATGTCACAGATTGCTGCCTCTGTGGAGTCCCGTGGAATAAACTTGATGCAGAGTCGCCTCTTCCTGAAGGCCTGCTCCTCTGGGGGACACAAGAGACGGACAGACGGACTGAGAGTAACTCCACTGTAAACAGTCTGCTCATTAAAGTGGTAATAGACAATTGTTTTGATTATCATTATGAAGTAAACATTGATCGCACAATGAATATAGAATAATGACACCACTGATGTTTAGATTGGATCCCTATAAGCCTTGTTTTTACTAACTATGCAATTCTGTCTGCCACCTGGTACGATCTCCCAGGAAGATGAAGGCTCCATGTTTTACTAGTTTTACTCTGACATAAACATTGCACAGAGATCTGAGTTTCTTGTTCAAATCGAGATTGTTACAGTTGTTTCTTGCTTTGCATGGTAGCATCTATGCTTGGATTTAAAGATTTGATTTGAATCCTTTTTGAACAAATGCTTTCAGTGCCTTTTCTACTTGACTTGAAAACTTACGAGTGTCAACAGTCTCCTGGATCGGGATGAAACCCACAGGCAGAGTGTCCTTGATATCGATCAGCTTCATGTCCACAAGAACATTGCCTAAATGGCTCTATAGACGTACAAAACAAAGAGAAGGACAAACAGGACCAGAGTGAATCCGATTCATTCAAATGCTGTGTGCATGGCAGAAGATTGTAACATGCATAGCTGTTTGATGAGCTGAGTTGACTTACATTTTCTTTAGAGAAGGCCCTTGTGAAGCAGAGGTAGCGGGTCACCTTGGATTTGAAAAGGCCATCTTTCCACAGGTCAGCATCCAGGCCGTCTGTCGTCGTAGAGACCTGGAGGCAGATAAGTGAAGGGAGGAGGGGTCATCACACTAAGACAACAAGTCTTTTAACCCGTCTCAGCACCTTTTTTCATCAGCTTCCCAAAGAAACATTACATAGGATTTCTGTAACAGGCTAAATGCCTGATACATGTCTCTGCTACTCATCAGTAGTTCTGTATTGAGCTTAGAGTAAAACACGATAATGATAACCTCCACTGCAGTTGTAAAGGGAATAGTTCCGTTCACAGTGTAAGGAAATCCACTCAGTTCTCCTTTAGCAGTACAATAAGATGAAAGGATTAAATCGTACTTAATTCCTGTTGTTAAACAGTATCGATATCAGTACAACTCCCTTATAGGTTTGGTCGCGCTTTATCTCCATCTACAGTATACTTTTCTTGTCTTTCTTTGAACTTAATAAGCACAACCTCGAGACAACAATACTGTTCTAAATGATATGTCCATTCTTATAGTTAACAAGTGTACCGGTTACCCTACATTGAAGTTTTCTGTCCTGGTAAAATATTCCTGGAATAGTGAATATAAATGCTCATCTGGTTTCTTCCGACCATTAATGTGTGCTTTTCTTTTGGGCATGTATCTCTGTAAACTGTTGCTTTTTGTAAAACGCACAAAGTTGGCGGTAAACGGGTAAGAGGCCATGTGTCGCAATCTGCCCTAAAAACCCTTCCTGAGATGCATATTCTGAATGCGCTGTATACATGTGCAGAGCATGCTCCTAAAACATGAATATTGTCGGCATATCCCACATGTTTTGGGCAAAAACAGTGTTTTTCATGCACTGGTCAACTTCAACCCTGGAGTGTCTTGCAAAATCTTTCTACACCAATTACTCTGAATGAGTTTCTTTCGTAGACTCACACACAGAAATCTCCACTTCAGTAGCACTTACATACACCAAACCCTCCAGTTTCATTCCCCTCTATATTCTGAAGGTTGTCACTGAGGAGTTTGTTCATATATCATTCATAGCCTGATTTATACAACATTTTATTCCTAAAAACATGGCGGAAATGGCATTTTTCGTGGCTGTTGATAGTATTTTCTGATTGATGGAGTGATACAAAGAGATATCCAAAATCCCCCTCGTAAAAACCCTTGAACCTCTAATATGTTGACAAAATGAAACAAGGAAATGTGTGCAAATTAGCACATATTTAATACAATACTGCCTCATTTTCAGAAAACTTGTAATACAAAAAAATGATTCTCTTAATGCAAGTAATCAACTGGGGAAGTTTCATTGTGATATTAGTCAAATGTTTTACCCTATGTCTTCTTATTGGGAAAATGCTATATTCGGAATATGGCCCAGTTCAGATGCTGTCTGCATGACCTGTATCGAGTTCAGAAAATGGTCATATTCGGAATAATAGTGTCATGTAAATGTAGTCAATGTAAGACATGTCTTACAACAGGCAATTTAGAGTTTTGAACACCAGAGACAGTCTGCGTCAAAATTCTGACAGAAAAGTAGGACCAACACTAGTGGTGGAACAGATCGTTATCGACCCGTGATCCGTACAGATCCCCCTCAAGGTTCGGTACGCGTGTGAACCGTGGATTAATAACAGTGTGAAATGAAGTTTACTGACATCATTATCCACCAATATTCAGTAAAATATGAGATCAGGACATCATTTATGCTTTTCTATTCTCCGATAATGTTACACTGTAAAAACCAGTGCGTGTTGAAATTGACAGGATAAAAGCTGGTAAAGATGACAACGAACGTTCAGTTACATTATGATAAAGAGGGAACTAGAACCTGTTAATACTAGCTCTAAGCACATTATAATACACTATTAAAACTACTAATGACAGGATATGTTTTAATTGATGAAAATACAATATTTTATTTCCTTATTTGAATTGTGTGCCATTATGAAAAAACACTATAAATGACTTTAACGAAGTAAAAGGGTAACATTTAAAATGTCTGATGGCTCACTGACTTCAGAGCGGTTAAAATGATTTTTGGGACGGTGGCATAAAGGGACCAGCTCCTATAATCAAACAACAAAGAGATCTGGATCTGCCAATGTGGATCATCAATGTTTAACAATTAGTATCAGCTGCAAAAAAAACATGATCAGGGATCTCTAAAAGTTATATTTGCTCCTTTTTTCTTTTGTGCTGATCCGATCTGAACAGTGAGTTTTATGATCCGTTGCACCACTAACCCAATGTCAATAAAGCACCAAATCAGAATGCAACATGCAATGACCCAGAACATACCGTTTGGAATTGTCACAACTTAATCAGCATTATTTTCACACACAGATACACTAAGAAAGCACCTTGGTGTGTGTGTGTGTGTATATTTATGCTAAGCTCCATTTTTGAAATAAGAAGAAAACATATCAGTACTAGTGCTGTCCCTAAAGCTGTTTTTGTGGCATCTTTTAAATATTCAAAGCAGCTCAGCCTTTTTCTGGCCGATATAAATCAAAATTGATGATGAATTAGCATCCTGTACTTGAACTGTCTCTCTGTGCTGCGTTGTGTTCAGTAACTTACCACATCGTATCCAGTGGGCGCCCTGTTCCTGGAGGCTACTACCCCGACTCCAGTGATTGGGTCCATGGGCATCTCTGGCAAAGCTTCGGAAAGGTCCCGCACCTCAGGCATCTCCGTAGCGTTCTGCAACAAAAACAGCACCATGAAAGGTTAACTTCTGGGAAAGTGGTCCAAGGCAGGAGGGGAAGGGAGGATTTACTCGGATCAAAGGCAGTTCACCTGAAATGAAGCTGAGCTGAAACCTGCTTTTCCCTCTACTGTACATACTGGATAGTTCCTTCAGTAGAGAGACAGCTGGTGAGCTCACAGCTCTGTTGTTGTTTACAATTAACGACTATGTACAATATAAATCCAAAAGTATATGTATATATGAACATAAACAAACACAACAATGACAATGGAATTGAGGCAATAGTGCAAATAGAGGTGCAGTTTGACTGATTAAGTGTTCAGAGTGATGGCTAGTGGAAAGCTGTTCCTGAGTCTGGTGGTTTGGGCGTACAGAGCTCTGTACCAGAGGGGAGGTGTTGTTCCTGGTTGTGTCCAGGGTGTGATGGGTCTGCATTAATTAGGATAAGTTATGAAACTATGCTAAAATGTTTTTCATTTATTAATACACAGACTGCGTATACCAGTTATTCTGAACTACCACGCTACAAACTGGTACTGGTTGCTCACTGGGCCACAAAGATTTGATCTGACGAACCATCATCCTTCCACACTACATTTTGCATCCAAATCAAATTTAGTTTCTTTATAATGCATGTAATACTTGTCTTCTTTCTTTACAGGGTGTGTATAAAGGTGATAAATTAGTCCTTGAATATGAAATATGAGTTAACAAATAATTACAATCCCTCCTCTACACGGCGGAGGTTGGTCGATGGCGTTTTGCCGGTTACACTCGTTGTCGTCTTGCTTCTTCATAGACAACATTTTGTTTGTACGCTCTCTGGCGGTTTCAAGAATAATGCAAAGAACAGCCCGCCGTCAATTAACCACTTTGTGCATGCTTGTAACTTGCTCGCCATCTGCGGAGGCTCGCGCTGCGGTGCCTTGCGCGTGTATAAATAAAGCTTTACTGCCCCTCCAGACCACATACGGTCAGCTCCGTCAGCCACAGAAAAGACTAAGTGGAAACCTAGTACATGGCTGGGCCGTGTACGGTCAATGTGCTAAACTGTTACACGTCATTGCGGTGTTCCCAAACATTGGTTCATTTGTGGCGGCCAGCGACAATATCAACATTGACCGCCACATTTTGTTTTTTTTACTATTTAAAATGGGTAGCATCTTCTTGTATTGTAGAGCTGAGCGCAGTGCACAGCCCCTCCTTGACCCGTCTCTCTGCAGCTGCCTGGACAACAGAGGCCTCCTGCATAGCGTCTCCTTGACTCCCATAGTCATCTGTTCAGAGCTGAGAACAAAAACACTGACGGACTCAATATCGGTCTGTCTCAGGTTAAAGAGCAAACATCTTCAAATGGCTTGTGTTGTCTGGCCAACACTCCAAAACCCAAAGACATTCATTTTCTAAAATGGACTTTCTGGCAGACAGTTGAGTCTCACAGGTAGCTCTTACACCACACAGGATTAGGATTTATATCTCAAAGATTAGTATCAATCTGCGTCTGGTGGCCGGGCCTTTGCCCATGGGGCCCGGTCGGGCTCAGCCCAAATAAACACCATGGAGCAGCCACCCTGTGGACCCACCACCCGCAGGGACAAGCATCGGGGTCGGGTGCTATGCAGACCGGGCGGTGGGTCGGGCGGGAGGCCCGGGCATGTCGATCGCCGGCGGCATAGACTAGCTCTAGGGACGTGGAACGTCACCTCGCTAGCGGGGAAAGAGCCGGAGCTGGTGCAGGAGGTGGAGCGATACCAGCTAGAAATAGTTGGACTCACCTCCACACACAGCGTTGGCTCTGGAACCAAGCTCCTGGAGAGGGGTTGGACTTTGTCCTTTTCCGGAGTTGACCAGGGTGAGAGGCGCTGGGCAGGAGTGGGGATACTCACGAGCCCCCGGCTGAGCGCCACTGTGTTGGAGTTCTCCCCGGAGAGCGAGAGGGTCGCCTCCATGCGCCTACGGGTTGCAGGGAGCAAGGCTCTGACTGTGGTTTGTGCTTATGCACCAAACAGCAGTTCGGAGTATCTGGCGTTCTTGGAGTCGGTGGGAGGGGTCCTGGAAAGGGCGCCGCCTACCGACTCCATAGTTCTCCTGGGGGACTTCAACGCTCACGTGGGCGATGACGGAGAAACCTGGCGGGGGGTGATTGGGAGGAACAGCTTGCCCGATCTGAACCCGAATGGTGTTTCGTTATTGGACTTCTGTGCTTGCCACGGTTTGGCCATAACGAACACTATGTTCGAACATAAGGTGGCTCATAAGTGTACCTGGTACCAGAACACCTTAGGCCGGAGATCAATGATCAACTTTGTAATCGTATCATTTGATTTGCGGCCGTATGTCTTGGACACTCGGGTGAAGAGAGGAGCAGAGCTGTCAACTGATCACCACCTGGTGGTGAGTTGGATCAGATGGCAGGGGAACCGGTTGGAAAGACCCGGCAAACCCAAACGTGTAGTGAGGGTGAACTGGGAACGTCTGGCGGAGGACCCTGTCCGGGAGGTCTTTAACTCCCACCTCCGGAAGAACTTCTCACACATCCCGAGGGAGGTTGGGGACACGGAATCCGAGTGGACCATGTTCAAAGCCTCTATTGTGGATGCGGCCGCTAGGAGCTGTGGCCGGAAGGTCATCGGTGCCTGTCGTGGCGGCAACCCGAGAACCCGGTGGTGGACACCGGAGGTGAGGGAAGCCGTCAAGCTGAAAAAGGAGACCTTCAAGGCCTGGTTGGCCCAGGGGTCTCCTGAAGCAGCTGACAGGTACCGGCAGGCCAGAAGGGCTGCAGCTGCGGTGGTCGCGAATGCTAAAATTCGGGCATGGGAGGAGTTCGGGGAGGCCATGGAGAAGGACTTTCGGTTGGCCTCAAGGAGGTTCTGGCAAACCATCCGACGGCTCAGGAAGGAAGGCAGGGCTTACCCCAGGCTGTTCTCAGGAGGGGGGGGGGAACTGCTAACCCGGACGGAGGACATCGTCGGGCGGTGGAAAGAGCACTTTGAGGAACTCCTAAACCCGGCCAACATGTCCTCTGCAGAGGAGGCAGCGCCTGAGGACCTAGGGGGATCCACCCATATCCCTGGCAGAGGTCGCTGAGGTAGTTAAAAAGCTCCTTGGTGGCAAGGCGCCGGGGGTGGATGAGATCCGCCCTGAGATGCTGAAGGCGCTGGACATAGTTGGGCCGTCCTGGCTGACACGCCTCTTCAATGTCGCATGGGGGTCGGGATCAGTGCCCATGGAATGGCAGACCGGGGTGGTGGTTCCCATCTTCAAAAAGGGGGACCGGAGAGTGTGCTCGAATTACCGGGGTATCACACTACTCAGCCTCCCGGGGAAGGCTTATGCCAGGGTGCTGGAAAGGAGGCTCCGACCGCTTGTCGAACCTCAGATTCAAGAGGAGCAGTGCGGATTCCGTCCCAGCCGTGGAACAGTGGACCAGCTCTTTACCCTCGCAAGACTACTGGAGTGGTTCTGGGAGTTTGCCCAACCAGTCTACATGTGCTTTGTGGACTTGGAGAAGGCTTTCGACCGGGTCCCTCGGGGGGTCTTGTGGGGGGTGCTGCAGTCGTACAGAGACCGGATCGCC
>NW_022280046.1:9937273-9949663 GCF_004355925.1 Anarrhichthys ocellatus
ATATATATATATATACACACACATACATATACATATACACACACACGCAACTACTACTGCCCCTTGATTACATAGAAGTAAGAAACAGCATGAACCATTTCGAAAAAGATGTATTGAACAAAAGCAGTGCTTTGTGAATTAACCAGCTATATAAGTATCAATAACTGCGCCCATATAGCAACTGAATTTGGCATGTCCTCTTCATACTGGGCAAGGCACCCATTGGCTCCATGGCTACACAAAAACAGCCAACAACTGTGTAGATAATTAACCCAACTAACTAGCCCCATCACGTCGAAATAACACGCCGTTAAACGATGACCAGTTAGCGCTTTTCACTCGTGTTTTCTTCAAACCGACTGGTTAGAAGGGGAGCGGAGATAGCTTTGCTTGGCGACACAGCTAACAAGCTAGTCAGCTAGCGTTAGCACGCTAACGTCGGTAGTAACCGAACACCAGCTGCGACAAAAACCCGTAGCAAAAGCTGTCAGACTGTAACGTTGGGTGTTCCTGCCCGGTGGGCAAACGTTACCCGCTGGCGGTTTAAGAGTTCACCACACGTATCTAATTTACTAAGAAATTGTAGTAATGTTATCCCACCGTCTAAGGGGAAAGCAGTTTACGTGATAAAGTGTCGCTGACACCGAATCTGCAGTGGATGCTAATGTTAGCTAACAAGCGGAGTAACATTAGACCGCTTACCCAGTGAGGTTAACGCTTGAATCCGATCGGTCTCCGTTTATTTTCTTCTGTGCTATCCTCTCTCGCGCCTTTTCACAGCTTCGGGGAGACTCGCATGTTTACGAAATTTCTATAATCAACGAATCAATCCGAAACTTAAGCTGCTTTGTGTATATTTGCATGGTGGTTTTCCGGCTAGCGGTTTCAGGAGGGTGCCATCGATGGAGCTGCTGGAAGGGAACCGGGGAGTGATCAGTGAACCGACTGGAGGAGCCCGCCCCGGTGCTACGTAGTGAACATTGGTGGAAACAATAACACGCTAACGATGCAGTATTTTGTGTGTGTTTGGACGCTTTCTCCGGAGAGAGGACTGCCTCCAAACTTTTACGTGCATTTCTCCAGAAATGTAGATGAATGTTGGATTGCACGAGCATACCAAGCATGAACAACATGCACACATGTATTAGATCCACAAGGCTTAGAAACCAGGCAAAGGCGGCCACTGCCCTCAGGGGGTCAAAGACTCAGCAGGTTCACCATTTGGCAATTCGTTTGCGGTAATTGAATTAATTGCTAAGTTGTATGTGAATGCCCTATACTGCGCACCCAGACTGATTAAAACAAACCTGTACTCTTTGTCAATGGTGCACACTGACACTGAGAAATTTGTGAACGTATAGATTTTATATATTGAAACTGATGTGTGAAACTCTGAAATGTATCATGATTTTTGATTGAATGTTGTCGTTAGAGTGACTCCCTAACAATAAATCCGTACTATTGGAGCAGTGGGGAGCTCTTGAAGGTTAATGTGGTCGTGTGGAATTGAATTGGGTGCAAACACCTAACCCAGGTGGGTTTTGGGTCATGACTATAACTTCAATGCTGATGCATGTGGTTTACATATGAAAAGAAACTGCTGCAAATGAACACACTGTTTTCTTTCTTATTTCTTTTGGTACTTTTTGTACTTAAAAAAGAATGTGAAACTCACTGAAAAACAAAACTTTAGACTGAATTGAATGCATTAAATATTATATACAAAATACAGTCTTGACTGTCCTCTGACCCGCCCTTTTCAAACTCTAAAGCAGAACGTATCTACTTTCTATTCGGGGTTGTTATTTTATTCTTTATATAAATGTGAATTCACTGAACTAGCAGAATTTTACGCTGAAAGAATTATTTACTGCTCTTATGGCAAATGATAAGTGAAATAAGCACAATTATTACTGTTATTATTATTTTTTTTATTGTTATTAGATGTTGCACTGAATGTGGGTCAACCGGGGCTCCCGGTGAAAAACCCTTAACTACCGTCACGGTAGACATCACACAGACTCACAAAGGCTCAAGTCCTTACCTAACCTTACCTTACTTTCACCTACTTCACACCAACCCTATTTCTACACCTGCAGAATTTGGAAGAAGAACTTGCAGATGGTGCTGCTCTTTTTGGGGGGTGTCATCAGGTGATCTTTGACAAAGGAGGCAATGCAGTTCCCAAGAGCAGGTTCCCCTAATTTCATGGACAACAGCACCATTTGTGCACCGCTCCACTTCTTACAAAGGTCCTGGAAAATGGCCTTGTCAAGTTACCCTGGACCTCGATCCACGTTCTTTCAAACAGATGCATAATGATGGCTTGGACTTTGCAGTGGTCCAGTTCACTTTTGCTTTCCTGAATATCTGCGAAACCAGCGCCTCCACGAATATCAGAACTGACATTTTCTTTATTTCTTCCTGTGCAGTTGCACCTTGCACAGATTCAGCAGGTGTTTTCTCACATACTGAGCCAGAAGTTGCTGATGGAACAGTGATAGTCAGGCATAAAGGTCAAGGCTATAGAATGATCGTATTCTAGAAAATCTCAGTCTATGATGCAAGCACATACCAGAGTAACATTAGAAGAAAATACATTAATGAATATAAATAAATAACCCTGGGCCGATGAGAGTGTGTTGGCAACAGCAGTTGACATGCGATTAAATATTAATTGATGTACACAGCAAGAATCAAGTTTTCGATTAATCTGTGGATTGTTTGATGCAATACAGTTCCTAATATAGTTTAATCAAAGTCATTTTTGTGTGCGCAGAGTTGTTGCTGTTGGCACTGGTATTTATTTTTTCACATATTGGGCTGTTGCTTGAGTGAACGTAGAGCATAGACTGTACAGTATAAGTAAAATAGTTTACCATTTCTACCACTAGATGGCAGTATACGTGTATTTAAACTATAGATATAGGGGGATTCAGGGACAGCCCACTGCTCCCTATACTAGGGATGGGTCAAATGCAGAGAACACATTTCCCCACTGCGGGACTAATAAGGGATTGTTTAATCGTTTTAATCTTTAATTTAATAACTAAACATACCTACATGGAAGAGTGAGCATGTGTTGATCATGAGGCCCACAGAATTAGAACAATTTCATTTCAAAGAGAAAACCATTTTGAAACATTCAATTCTTATTATAGGGAAGGGGATCCCTAGTTACACCAGAGAGGGATGCCCAAAAAAGCTGTCCACAGACCTTTAGCCGGATGCATCAGTGGCTGCAGACTGGTATGAGGAAGAGGTGGGCTCATTGACACGAGTGTCACACTTTGGCAGTAAGAGCACAGGACCAGGAAGCTGCAGAGAGGGAATTTGCTCTGCAGTGCCCAGATGTGAGTGTACTGCTGGACAATCCTGTCAATAATCTGCCACAAATTTTTAAAGATGGACTCAAGTGCCTGATTGATGTTACAAGAAGACATTGTCAGCACTGATGTTTTTTTTATTGTATCTCTTTCATCTACTTGTAAATAGGTCAAATAAACATTCCTGTATTTGACTTGTACTGAGGATGGATTCAGTCCTCTCTCTGACCACGGAAACGTCACTGATGACAATCATTTTTGGACAGAAGACTGGTATGTTTTGGAACAGCTCTTGTAAACCAAAGCTGCTGATGGAAATCAGGTGAGCAGATTAACTGCAGACGGAAGAATCAGAAGAATTCAGATGCAGCAATGCAAATCAAATAAAGGAATATAATCACAATGCAATGCCACCACTAATGCTGAAGGTTTCTGCTTTTAGGGGAGTGTTTGACTTGTGCTTGACATGTTTTTTCTTTCAGATTACAGTCGCAGTTTTAAACAGTTTTAAACAGTTTTAAACAGCCCTCCTCCCAAAGCAGGCTTCTGCAGACCAGTGTTATTGGACGGGAACTTAATTTTACGACACAGTGTCATGCTGGTGTGTCCAACATGCTAAAGAGCTGGTAGTCTGTTGCACTGGTTCCCAACCCAATTCCAGCCTGAAGCTCTGCATCCGCCTACAGCTCCAGAGATCAACCTGAGGGGTCATGAGACCGGTAACATGGTAGCAAAGAAGAAAAGTGAACCAATTAATCTGGTTTTTGCTCTTGTTTTGTGAGATTAGGAAGACAATTGAAAATATTCTAGAGTCAAACTTTCTGTATCCCAATGGCAAATAAACTGAAGTCATTTTATTTTGACCACAGTATTTGACCAACATTATATCTTCTCATCTCGGCCCTTTGAACTCTTCTGTTTAACCATTCAATTCAGGATTTAAGTGTGACAATTAAATCAATGAGGTAGTTAAATTAGGCTTAATGTTTGATGCTAGGCTCACCTGGAATGTACACATTAATAAATACGTGTAAAAAGGTTTTAAATGTAATGAGATGCATGGTGGGAACAGAGTGTGGAGCTGACAGGTCTGCCACGAAAGCTATGTGTAGGTCTGATAAGATCAGTTCTAGATTACGGCTGTGTGGCATATAGGTTGGCGTCTAAAACCTTGTTGGGAAAACTGGATGTAATACAAGCACAAGCATTAAGGATATGTAGTGGGGCCTTTAAATTGCAGGTATGGGGGAAATGCCATTAGATTTAAGAAGAATCCAGATCAGGATGCCATATTGGGTCAGTTTACAAGGACATAACAAGGTTCCAACAATAAGTGCTATTGAGAACATGAAAAAAGGCCAACAAAGAGCTTTGGTTGGGTTGTTAAGAAGAAGGCTAGTGAGTTGGGTATACTGGATAGGAGTTATTCTCCAACTGTGGTTCTGCCGGCTATTCCTCCTTGGTTTACTGCCACAGCCTGCAATTGCTCTTGGCCTCCTTGAAATGATGAGAGATGAATGTGGGGGAAACTGTAAGATCTTCAAGTCATATATCAGAAGGAATTACTACAAATATTTCCAGATTTATATAGATGGATCTAAAGACCCTAAAACTGGTAGAACAGCAGCAGCAGCAGCAGTAATCCAAGAATTCAATGTTGAGTGTGAGAGACTCAGTGATGAT
Organism: Anarrhichthys ocellatus; assembly: GCF_004355925.1. NCBI lineage: Eukaryota > Metazoa > Chordata > Actinopteri > Perciformes > Anarhichadidae > Anarrhichthys > Anarrhichthys ocellatus. The sequence continues at coordinate 9,942,283 of NW_022280046.1, forward strand.
TTATCTGTGTTAGCATGTGAGGTGATGGCCATTGTTATTGCCTTACACTGGGTAGGATATCAGGCCAGAGAGAGTGGTGACAGCATCAGACTCATGTGCAGTGTTAATGAGTTTGAAATGTGTCCACAGACCTTTAGCCGGATACAATACAAGTTTTGAAAAATGGACTAAGAGAGTTTGGAGAGGAAAATATCATTATTATACTAAAGAAAATGTTTGGCTTTTTCCCTTTTCTTTCTTTCTCTTTTAATTCATTCGTTTCCTTTTTGTTTGGTTAATTATTTTTGTTTTCTTCGTTTGGTTGTCGTATTAGAGAGGGTATACTTAGCCCACACTCCAGATTACTGGGTGGCGACAATGCACTTGAAAGCGGTTTGCCAACCGCCATTAAAAGTAAAAGAAGAAGACGAAGAAGAAGAAGAAGAAGAAGAGGAAGAAGAGGAACCGGAATTGGAATTGAAACTGGGTTCGCTCCTGCTGGCTCAGCCTGAGCACAGCAGATTGCTTTGGGTTGCAGTTGTGTTATGATTTTTGCTCTAGTGCATTATTACTAATAAAAAGAGCTATTGTCACGACTGGGAATATTCATGAATAATATGGAAATTTGGGCATTTCTTTCCCTTATCGGATGTGACTTCTAAAGGTGGGACAACGTCATAAACTTACGTTAACTAACAGTTACTCTGGGAGGCTATGATAGCATTTAACCGCGATCAGCTAACAGCTAGCTAACCAAAGAAAGCGTCCGTGATGTTCGCCTATACAAGCTTACGAGCTGACTAGATACAATCAATGTAATGTGCAGTGACATTCGTGACCACATATTTCTACAGTCTGAATACCGAGTATAGCTGCAACTTTTAGATGGTTCGCGCTTACTTAGTTAACGTTAGCTGATGTGTAGGAGTTTTAAGTTAGCAAGTTAGCAAAGTTCAGCTAACGCTAGCTGTTAACCTAACTGTTACCATCAGGTTGTTGGGTGAGAGTTTTTAAGAGTATCGCTGGGCACGAGTGCAACGTATTAAGCACTTCTTCTTTTAGTGAAGCTTAGCATGAAACAGTTAACATGTATGTTAATAGTTTGTCTCAAAAACAATAATTAAGCTTGACAAAATTGACATCCGACTTCCACTTTGCAGCTTAGCATTAGCTGCAGTTAGCATCAGTCGGGGGAACTCGTGTTAATAACTAGCAGCAAAAAGTGATATAATACACATTGATAACGTTAGATATGATTGTAACAATATGTGGCTGGTCATCTGGTGTTGCTTGTTTACTAACGTTAGATAAAGTCCTTGGGCTGGAGTGTGTCACAGCATCGTCTAACATGCTAACCTCAGCCAGGCTAATGTAACACCGTGGTACGCAATTGTTTTGCCCTTATTCACAGCTCTTATCTCGGTGCTGAAATTACCAACAGCGTTGTGTTCACAGTGTCAATACTCAAGACAGCCAGTTATTTTTTTTTGTAGGAGGTCATTTATTTACTGGTCAACACAAGTGTCCGGTGATGGCTGACACTGGAGTCTTTGACAACATGTCAGTATTGTGACAACACTCACGAACATTCCAAGCAGAAGTAGTTCCCCACCATAACTTACTGAGCTTCAGACCAATAGGCTGGTAAATGTCAATAGATATTTTTTTCCTAAAGATTTTGCTCCAAGTCTCAGGCTTAATTTCCCCATTTCCCGCCCCCACCATGTAATAGCTGTTATTTTGCTCCAAACAGGTGCTGGCACCTTTACTGCCTTGGAGCAGAGGAAATAATCAAAAGATGGAAAAGATGAGTGCTCTCCACTTTTCATCGGCCACTACTTTAAGACTCTCAGAGAGAGACTGAAAGGAGAGAGCAAGGGATCCTCTGGAATACAGGCAAGAGGGTGAGACAAAGAGAAAACAACCGAAGCTGTCAGCCACTTTCCAAAGCAGAGGAAATGGCTTTCTTGGACAACCCGGCCATTATTCTGGCCCACATCAGACAGTCTCATGTGACCAGTGATGATACAGGAATGTGTGAGATGGTACTAATAGACCAGGATGTAGATCTGGAGAAGTGCCAGCTGGCTCTGGTACCTGGCAGCAGCTGTGGGTCAACGGGGTCGAACTCCCTGATCGAGGGGGGCGGCAGTGTGACAGACAATCATGCCTGCGACCTCTCCCAGTCCATGGACATCACATCGAGCTGGGATTTTGGCATCCGTCGGCGCTCCAACACGGGTAGGCACATCTCCAGGCTCCGGCTGGTTAGCAGGGCAGGCTTTCTGTCAGGCACCCCTTCCCCTCTGTCATGATGGCAGGGGCAGCCAGAAAGCCAGTTCTGCTGTTGTTTGGATGGGGTTTGTGTGTCTAATCTGGGCCAGTGGTTTAGTGAGGCTCATGTCAAATTGTGTGCTATTGAAGGTTGTTGCAACACAAGTGGAAAGCATGGGGTTAGATTGCAGTTCACTGCGTGAATGTGAGTAATTGCTGTGAATTGAGGATCACATTTACAACTATTCATTTCGAGTATACTTTGTAAATGAAGCAGTCAGATTGTTAATTTTCTTCTTATTTTTTCTTCTTGTGTGCTCTCTATAACCAATAACTCTTTGTTAAACATTTGTTCACCAGAACTACAGTCCCATTTCTAAGCTCCTTTTTACAGCGACAGTCTTAAAAGCTTGCAGCTGTCTTAGATGAGCACAACCTTCTTGACAATTTTCAGTCTGCTTTTCTGTTGGTTGCACTCCACAGAAAGGTCTCCTCTTAGAGTCTCAAACTATTTCTTAATGCATGGTGATGCAGGAGAATGTTCTGCATTGGTACTATTGGATCTCATTGCTGCTTTTGATCCTGTCTACCACTATATCTTGGTAGAGAGGCTCAGGTAGTGGGCGGGTATCTCTTGATCAGCTGTGGAGTGGTTCTTTTATTACATTTCAGACAGGACTTTCTCAATTACTGTTCAGAGCTATGCCCTATCAACTCAATATCAGTCTGTTTAAAAAAAAAAAAAAGAAGTATTCTCACTGTTTCTGTGAGAGATGGTCAAACTGGAACAAGGTGACTGTTAAACCAAATCTTTGTATTTGTCAATACTATGAGCTCCATCTGTCAGTCAGTTGCTGATGTGACAAAAATAAATAAACCACAGCGCTGTACTGCAGCCACTTGGGCGTTGAGGGTGTGTAGAGGAGAGCCATCAGAAACTCCGCAGAAGAGAGAGCATCAAGATGGCTGTGGCTCAAGAGCAGACAGCCATAGGGCCAGATGTAGCTAGCGATTAGGACACAAGCTGGGATCTCAACAGCTGCATACATACCCCCTGTTATGTATGCAGCTGAGAGACCCGGAAGTGTCCAGATAGACATCAGTATGTTTTGACAAGCAGATCAGACATTAGGATGAACAAAAAGCCTCTCCCTACAGACCACCATTATGAAAGAGACTGTTGACAGAACAACTTTGTTTAATGAATAAATATCCAGCACCTCAGGGGTCAATGATTTCTTTTTCACTTGTCTGGTCGGGGAAGTAGGTTAGGAGTCAGACTTGTCCCGATACACATTGTTTTATTTAGTAGTCCTGCTGCGCTTCAGCAGGTAGACTTCAGCTTCCACCATTTTCTGTGTCGATCCCCGGCTCTGATTGTCCATGTCGATGTGTCCTCGGGCAAGACACTTAACCCCAAATCGCTCCTGCAGTGTGTATGAATGGTTAGTTAGTCCTGATGGCAGGTGGCACCTTGTATGGTAGCCCCCTGTCATCAGTGTATGAATGGGTGAATGACATCATGTAGTGTTAAAGCACTCTGAGTGGTCGGAAGACTAGAAAAGTGCTCCAACAAAAGTCCATTTACCATTCTTGCTCGTGCACGATCTGTACTTGGCGTGTGCAACTCTCAGCAGTTTTGAAAAACCCCAACATGATTTGTTTAAATATTTTGAACTACCACTTGCCCATTTTGGCAAGTGATATGCTAGATTTACTGCCCTAAGGTGCCCTTTATTTGCCCTGAGCAAGCTGGCAATTCTTATTGTTGAGCGCCGCCACCTGATTGCCACATTTATCAATGTCAACTGCAACTTCATTTCCCCGTAAGGACAATAAAATGTTCTCGTTTAAATCTCAAGGTTTGGGCTGTCGGTCAATCCGTCTTCAAATGCTACTGTGTTTGAGTTGGGATGTGGGGGTGTAATATGACGTGTACAAATTGAGCACAGTGAGTTTGAATGAAATGAAGAGTGTGAATCTGTTTTAAGCTACATTCAGGTGTTTTAATTTGAAGGTAATTGTGGTTTTGGTGATGGAGGGAGTCCAAAGGTAGACGGCTTGTCTCTTTTTGGCTCCCTTGAGCTTTGCTCTAAGTTTGGTGGAGTGCTGGTCTTGGTTCTGGGTTGTGGGTAGAGACTTTCAGCCTTGACTTCGTTCACTGACCTGTGGTGGCTGTCTCATCAGGACTCCAACAAGACAGCCGAGAGAAACCTGGGGCTGCTGGTAAGATGAGAGGGATGAACCAAAAAGCGTTTTAACAAAGTAAACAAGTTTTATTTGGTGTTAGCTCTTCTTAGTGTTTGTACTATATACATATTAGTGTGTGACTGTCTGTCAAAATATTACATGGCAGAGAGTGAGTGTTGCTCTCACAGGCCCAATGAAAGATATACATTATATATTTGAACCAAAGCACAGCGTACTGGTAGTGGTGTACGTAATGATGATTTTTTTTTAATTTTAAAGTTGTTTTTTTCTTTTTCTTTTCAGCGCAAAGACTTGAAAGGTTAAGGAAAGAACGGCAGAACCAAATCAAATGTAAAAACGTTCAATGGAAAGAGAGGTCCAACTCCCAATCAGGTAATGTTTCGTATTATTTTGAATAAAAAAATAAACTTATTTCAACAGCAAAGCTCTGGTAGTTACGAATATTTTTTTGTTCGTAGGGAATTTTTCGAAAAATCTTTATTCTAATTTTAAAAAGCTGATAAGAAATCTGAATTTTCAAAGTATTTTCTCTGACATACTCAAATATTATATGAAACATCTCGATACCATGATCCTCCAGCTGTGGTGAGGGGGTGTTAGGAGATGATTAACGGGATCCTTCTACACACCCGCTGGGATAAGAAAACATTTTGGTTACAGCAAATCGCATTCAGTTTTTCTGACTTAATTCGAATGTTTACTTCTTTTTTTGTGATATGAACGGAGTTCTGATTACTGAGTAATTTTCTATCAAAAAATTCCAGTCAAACAAGGAAGAAACCCTTTGTTTGAGCTGATGACGACTGGTTTTACTGATTTACTTCAGATACTTTTGTGCCTTCGTGTAAAGACTTGTACCTAAAATATGTATTTACATGGAGATATACGTGTAATAAAATATGCTGCAGTTTTCTCCAGTTCTCTACTCTGTACTAGTTTTGATCAGAACGTTATAACGTTTTTTCTCAATGTACTTGAAAATAAGCAAGTGATGCTGCATGTTGTTCATTGCTCTGATGCTTTCTGTCCAGTGGAGGATCTGGGGTCCCTGTTTGAGAAACGGGACTTTAAGGACAGGCCGCGGACCACAGGTACCAAATCCACCCTTTCACTGCGGCTGGAGCAGTGTCCCCAGCAGCTCAACAACCCCTTCAATGAATACTCCAAGTTTGATGGCAAGGTGAGTCATTCCACATGTAGTTTCTCTTCATTTGTATCTTTAAAATAAACTATTTTAGAATTATGTCATTCTGTAGCAAAGAAAACATGTGAGCCTATTTGATTAAATTCATCCAACACAGAAAAGCTTCTGTCTAATGCACCATTACAGGAGTTTAGATTCAGTATAGCAAAACTATATATACACACAATTACCCCACACAAAGTCTAGCATGAATATTAGCACCATATTTGCTCCCTTCCCTCTGCTTGAATCACCTTTTGTGGAACCAAACAGAGCAGTGCAGACGACATCTGCCTCATGATTGTTGTTAATTTCTCCTGTAGGAAGCCCCCCACAGTAGATACTAAAGTTTGACGTAGCACATGCTGTATCCCTTTACTCTTTGTAATCAGGGTTTTTCTCTGCATGGTGTCCCCTTCACCTTTTTAGGGCCACATTGGCACAACAGCAACAAAAAAGATAGACGTCTACCTCTCAATGCAGCTGGCTCAGGAGAAAGTACACCCAATGACGGTGGTGACCATTGCCAACGCCCGAGTCCACGACCTCATTGGCCTCATATGTTGGCAGTACACAGGCGAGGGACGAGAGCCCAAACTCAAGTGAGCAAAAAACCCATTTCAACACCCCTTTGGTAGAATGTACATTTCTGCCTAACACTCAACACATCTGTCTCCACAGTGAGAATGTGACCGCCTACTGCCTCCACATCGCGGAGGACGATGGCGAGGTGGACACAGACTTCCCTCCGCTGGACTCCAATGAGCCGATCCACAAGTTTGGTTTCAGCACTCTGGCCTTGGTGGAGAAATACTCTTCACCCGGTCTCGCTTCCAGACAGTCACTGTTTGTCAGAATGTAAGTAAGGGAACATATTCATGTATGTAACCACCAGTGGGAGGCGAATACGGGAATGTCGCGGTTATCCAGGTGGGAGAGGGAGAGAGGGAGAGAGAGAGAGAGAGAGAGAGAGGGAGGGAGAGAGGGAGGGAGAGAGAGAGAATATTCATTAAAAGGTAGAAATTCTCTCTTTTGAACCATCCCCCCTGTTAAAAATGAGCAAATCGCCTACTGGTTGTAATGTTACAGGTGCAGTGAAGTGTTGTTTACTACATTTCGCCTGTCTTGATGATAAAAGTTAAATCTACAGATGCATTCTTCACCTTTTCTGCTTTTCCCCCTATTTTAGAAATGCTGCCCATGGCTTCTCTTTAATCCCTGTGGACAGTCTGAAGGTAACCATGAAGGAAATTCTCCAGAAAGCACTCAAGAAGAGGAAAGGCTCACAGAAAGGCTCAGGTAATGACAGGGACGTTCTAGATAGATGAAGTTCATTCTGTCTTTGGATTGGTTGGTTGTCCAGCACATTGTATCCCCAATTATGTACCCCAAATAAAAACCGCAGTATATTTTAGTTTGGGGGAAAAAATGAGCAAAAATAAACTTTGCTGTAAATCTGTGTTATGGCTCCGTCAGCTGTAATGAACGAAATAAATATTCTGTCTATCATCTCCCATCACTGCCTGCCATTATGAATCCAAATGAAATGTGCTCAGTGTCATTTTCTCACCACACTGTTTGCTTAGAGATTTCACTGGAACAGGCTTTTCTCCCTTATCTCCATAATCAGATTCTGCATTCATATGCAGAAAAGTAAATGCATGGTTGGCATTGTCTCTCTGTTAATCTTTTCCTTCTTTGCCTGTATATTACAATTTATAAAAAAAAAGAAAA
>NW_022280046.1:9989663-10023538 GCF_004355925.1 Anarrhichthys ocellatus
TATATATATGTATATATATATATATGTATATGTATATGTATATATGTATATGTATATGTATATATATATGTATATATATGTATATGTATATGTATATATATGTATATATATTTATGTACATACATATATACACACATATATATAATTATGTATATATATGTAGTATGTATATATATATATGTTATCATATACGTGTTTCAGCAGAGCCTCAGCTGGTCTCTGTTAATTGTCATATTCAAAGCTGCTTCAGGGTTCTATGAGGTCTGGAAGGGATGCTGGTTGAGGATTATGTAAATGAAGGGCTTACCGTATAATGAGCTGGTGCTCAGGGACCACCTTGGTTTCTCGGCCTAACTTGATCATTAACTTCGAACTTTTTTACTGGGCTTACCCTTAAAGATGATCAACTCAGAGACTCTACTGATCCTACTCGGGGTGTCTGCAGTAGGGGCATTCAACATGGAGTTGGCAGAGAAGACAGGGATTCATACTGACAAAGGTTTTTGGAAGCCTCTTGGTTCCGTTTTTGGGTTGTTTTTTGTCTATCAATTATCATAACATTGTATACCGTGATGGGACATGCAATGACGGACATTTGATGGGACAAGGAACACAAGCATTCAGACGGGTTCGATGGTCCCACAGTCCTCGGGATGATGCTCATTTTAGACGATTCCTAGCAATTTATGTCCTGTACCAACATTTAGCATCAAAGCAGGAAGCAGTGTGTCCTTAAAATCAACTAAAAGTTGCAAGGATGCCTCCAACCAGAGGAGCACTGTGGCCCCCCGACCTATAAGAACAGGTACCTTCACACAAACCCAGAAGATTCTTGGCTAAGATGAGATGTTAAAACATTCTGGGTTCCCATCAGAATTGAACTGTCACAATCTATATTTGCATAAATCAAAGATCTGTGAAACGTTTGAATAAATCATATCCAGTCAGGAATCCTGCAGTGTAGTCAAGGGAACAGCTTGATGCTCAGCTAAAACACTGAGGCCCAGTCTTCTTTCCCCTTTAGCCTTTTTTACTCACATGGCCTAGATTCTGTGTGAACACACACACACCACACACACACCACACACACACACACACACACTGGTGAGTATTGACTGTGCCTATTGACCTGCTCTCTTAAAGGGATCCCAGTGCACTAATGTGCTGTACTTATCTGAGCCTCTACAACCCTGTCAGACTGCCAGCAGTCACAAAAGATGCTGAGGCGAGCAGCTTGATGAAACGAGGCCCTGCTCTATTTTACCCTCACTGCTTTACATTCTGTCACTGCTGTGGCCTACATTCAGTGTGGACGCACACACACACACCACACACACACAGCGGCAACGAAGCTCACGCCCGACGAAGTTCAATGATTTATTGATTGTGAAATCCAAGGTGGAGCGTGCAGGAGATGTGGGCCTGATGGAGGTCAGCTGCCAGAACCGTGACATCTCATCGTCAGAGTCCATCAAGTCTCACTGACAGAGAGAGAGAGAGGGAGCACGAAACAGACCAGACAAGGAGATGACAACTTTGGCACTGTAGATAAAGAATAGCTTCAGCTTTTTCAAGTGTATTTTAAAGATTAGATTCGATTCAACTTCCTCCTTGCCTCACGACCATGCTTGCTTGAAAAAGGGGGCGTGGCTCTACTGCAGTCCACATTAGATGATGTGGAACACTGTGATTGGCTTCTAGACATACAATTAAATATGTGTCTGCATTCGGTTGCAGTCACAGTAAACATAGATTTAGACATCAACAAAGGTTATGTCAGTTGGAGTAGTCCGGGGGATGTGATGTGTGGGTTGATGTTTTTCGAGCCCTTCCCCACACTGCCCTGTTCACCACGGGTAGACTTGTCTACCGTTATATGCCTGTACCAGCTACATCATTGTTGGGGTCAAATCTGAAATCATAAGCCAGGCTCTGGTATGATCACCACGGTCAGACTGGGGAAAACATGGGCTCCTGTGTGCTGCTGTATCTGCACATTGGCTAAAAAAAAAAAAAGGACAAAAAGTCCGTTTCACAAAATCTGATCAGAAGTCAGATTTCTTTGCTTATAACATTTACTTTTTAAATGACTTTAACTTTGGACATTAAATTGTATGTCAGATTTAATAAAAATCTAAAACATAAATTTGAATATTTGAATTTCTTTGCTCAGTGTATACCAAACCATATTTGGATTGTTTGAATGAGTTGATTTCGTTTTGTCGTATAGCATATACAGTATAATAAAACATATCCGGTATAAGTTTTACTCTTATTTGGGAAAATCACATTTTTCCACTAGTATTCATTTCTCATCTAAAACTAAGAATCATTCAAACATTTGATCAAGCTGACTAAGGTTTATGTTTATCATCCCCAATGACTGACTGTCCTGTTTACAACTCTCACTACATGGAAGACATATGAAGGACTGAGCTGTAACACCTAAAGAACAGGCAGACACCCAGAGTTCCCATTCCATTTATTAGATATTGTTTATAAATAGACACACTCACACACATATGTTGAAAGTATAAAAAAATACAAGATTACAGAATTTTCTAGACATTTTAGTGAGGTCTCTTCTTCCTTGTCTTTGACACGTTATTTCAACTTGAATGAGTGATGAAAATTCATTTATTTTTCCTTACACAGCATAGTTTTAACTTTCACAAGTCCATTCATCGAGCAATTTACTGTCATCGATGTCATGTTAAAATGATCAGAGCATATAAAACAGTCACATGCAGCCAGCAACTTCTCACGGAATCTGTACAGCTCGTCCTGTCAGCCAGTCAACTACTGTAACTCAGTGAAACAGCTTTTCAAATATATATGTACTTTAAGTTTCACTGTACTTTGTCTTACAAATTCTAAGGAAAGCTGATATCACAAGGGAAGAGGTTGAAATGGGGAACAATGATTAATTAATTAATGATTACCGAGGTCTGATTGACAAAATACTCCTTCACGTCTTCCGGATATGTTGAGCCATTTGACAAATGGGGTCAAATCATTTTTAAACAGTTTTGTTATTAGCATACAATATGTTTCAGCTACACTTTAAATCATCACCAGTCTGCTGGCAGGGAATTTGGGATTTAGGACACTACAAAACAAAATCAAGAAATGTATGTATCTTGAGAGACGAGGCAACATGGCTGAGTTGCATTGATACATGTTTCTAAAAATTCTGCAAACAATGAATGAGCAATGCAAAGGTTCTCATTCGCTAAAACCAAATAGGACAATATAAATCACACATGTAATAAACCTAGTGCAGCACAAATACACAACTAATGTCTTCTCACGCTTTTATGTACCATATAGCTACTGTGCCAAATCTGGCTCACCTCGTTCTAAGGACAATAACTCCTGCTGCTAATTCATATATTTTTTTGTTTGTAAATATATCTAAAAATACAACTCATCAACTTCAGTGTTATAGGAAATTGCATGATTTACTTGGTATTATACCAAGTTTAGTTTTTGTCACTATCACTATTCACAGTGTTTAAAACTGAACAGCACGGGCCGACACCTACTGTGTGGCTGCTTACTGGCACCATTTCAACAGCCAAGTTCAGTAGTGCTCCAGTAATTCTGAAGAGCGGATTCAAAGAATTACTGAACTTAGCTTGAATTTCTCCAGGGCAACTCAAAGAGGAAAATGTTCACTTTCAATATAGTACTTCTACTTAAGCAACAATAAGACTTCGTGCCTGTTTTTATTGATGTTTTAAGTAGCACACCTGTCACGTGTATAATAATATAATATAATAACTGAATAAACTCCTTCTACAGGAATGTGGTTAAGTCATGAAGCAACTTTGCATAGAAAGTATTTACGAAAAATAATGTTTCATATTTTCTGTATGATTAACCACTTGAGTCACATGTGAAAAATAGTAACGTTATACTCACAGAGATGGACTCTCTCTCTCATTTAAAGAGGCTAAGTTGAAAAAAAAACATATTGATAATTATTTGCACAAATAAAAATACCATAATGTGAGATTAGGTAATCCCTACCAAAGGGAATGTGTTGTAACAGTGAATGACCAGGATACAGACAAATGACTTGTGGATAAAAGATGTGTGCTTGTTAAAAAGATTAAAACAAATAATGTACTATACTCATTCAGCACCTGACAGGAAATATTCTGAAAAAGAATAATACTGATCAAGCAGACATGAATATATATCATTCTGTTAACAAAATACTTATCTACAAATGTTTGTAATTGGATTGATATATAAATATGTGAAACAATTTATATGTATTTCTATACATATATATTTACAACAATAGGTGCACTTAAATAATGTCATCAAGGAGATGCGGGGTGCCGACCCAGTCCAACGTCCTGGGCTCCGAGGCAGCCATAATCATGCACATGAATTGTTTGCCGGTCCTCTTATCGATAGGATAAATAGTTGTGGGTGTGAACCTTCTGTTACTTTCCACAAACTCACAGAGCTGCTGATATACCTGTGGGTATTCATGGCGTAGGAAAACCCCTCGAATCCTTAACTCCCGTTGTATATTTATAAAACATATTTCCCTGGCCTTCCTGCCTTCCTCTCCCTCTTTGTCGATATCTGCTGTTCCAGGGGGTGGGGTGAGGATCAGCGTTTCCATGTCACTCTCTTTCTTGTGAACCTTTCTCTCAGGGCTGAAGGAAGCCAGTGCTACCTTTGCATATTTTCTGACAGTTGGAGCTTGGTTTCTTGGAGATGGCCCATCAGGTAACTGGTCACCAACAGCAATGGATACATTCAAGATGAAACATTCGTTAGGGTCGTACTCGGTACCAGCTTCCTGCAGCTCCTTACAGTACTCCCCTAAGTTGTCCTTGAAGCTTTCAAGCTCTCGGAGAGACAAGTATGTAGGAGACATAAGTAGACTATCCAGGCCGTACTGCAGGAATTTACTGGATGACACTGGATTTGGAAAACCAAGGAATAGAACTCCTCTACCTCGAGAAAGATAGCCAACTTTGGCAATACGGGAGAAGGCTTTGTGGACTTCAACAGTCTCCCGGCAGTGTTTGATGATGTGACGACATATGCTGCTAATTCTGCCATACAGGCAGCTTTCTTTATGAATGTCCCAGTCCTCCCTGCGGCAGTTACGAGAGCAGTAGTAAGTGTAGCAGCTGTGGCAGGATTTAAAATATAGGCAAGCATTGAACAGGGTCTCCGTCCTCCGGCATTTGTTGTTCGAGCACATCATTGTATCATCCTCATCTGGGCTCTGATCTGGAGAGCACTCATCTGCACTCTTCATTGCATCACTGGCTCCGTCCATGTCTCGAAAAGCATCAGGATTCATTCTTATTGAGGTTGGCTGCTTGTCAAGAGGAGCTGGTTCATCTGTATATGCCTTTGAGCTCTTTCTGGACAGAGATACTGCTTCTTCCTCATCAATCAACTTCTTTAGCTGATCAAGAATGTCCTCACTTGCCCTTCTACTGGGTGGCTTGTAATCAGTCACAAGATCTGCCAGAAGCTCATCAAGTTGTTCAAGGCTTTGCTGTAGTGAGGCATTGTCATGTATCTTCTCTTTGGTTGAGCTTTCAAAGTCTCGCTGAAATGGTTCTGGACCCTCGCTGCTTCTGGAGTCAAGAATGTCCCAACTGGCAGACCGTCTTTCAGCCTTAATATGTTTCCCTGGTCGAATGTCATTATCAGTGATTGTTATTTCAGGAGTGACAAACCAGAGTTTACTATTAGTGCTCTTTGATGTCTCTGTTGGGCTTTTGTCAATTAGTGAGCTATCAGACATTGATAAGGCTGCATAGCGTCTTGGTGAACTGGAGAGATTGACTACCACTGGTTCTGGTTTGTCACCTGTGGCTGCTGCAGGCTTCCTGGAGTCAAGAAGATCATCATAGCTCTGACCCCGCTGTACAGGAAGAGGTTGTTCCCTCTCTACACGAGAGTTGAGAATATTGTCCCAGGACCTTGAGTAGGATTTTGATTCTGTGCCAATTCTTTGAGGTTCTACACATGGGTTGGCATACCATGGTGTTAACACAGGCTCTTGACGGACTCTGGTTGGGGTGACTTGAGATACATAAGAGGCAGGATTGGTGGAATAACCAGATGCATCTGAGCCATACCAGTCATCTGTTTGTGCCTGAATAACTCTAGCATGTCTTCGGCCTTCCGTGTAATACGCCCTTGCTGGAATATGATGCTCTGGAGGCATTGCATACATGTCGCTGGAATAATAAATCCTTGGAGGAGCAGTCTGTATTGGATAAGATCTTGGATCATCCCCACAAAATATTCTTGTTGGAGGTGTCTGTATGATGTATGGCCCAGGTTCATTTGCTGCATAGGGTTTGGGATACCCTGTCTGCACAGAGTATTGATAGGGCTCCATCTCAGGATAATAGGGTCTTGTAGTTACAGCATGCACCATTCGAGTCCTTGGATCTTGCACATATTGCACTTTTGGCGTATATGTTTGTCCTGGTGTGTAACGTTCATCATGAAAGCCAGAACTTGGTTGAGGAGGAGCAGTAGTCACATATCTCCCTGGATCATCTGCATAAAAGAACTTGGTTGGCACATTGGGACTAGAATGAGCTCTGCGTTCCCTTCCATGGTAATCACCTGATGAAGGCATTCTTTGCAAAGGAATCTCCATAGGTTGTATGTAACTATTTGGCATGCTGCGGGAATATTGATAAGCTTGCCTACCCTCTGTGCCGAATGAATCGGTGGGAGTTGGTGTTCTTGAGTAGGAGAAATGGCGTGGCACAGTCAGACTCCTACTCCCCCCACTGTGGTGCCTCTGCCAGGGTATGTCCACTTGATGTGTAGCCTGTTTTCGTCCTGAATGATGTAATGCTACATCATCAGGTTTTATGTCAACTCGACACCTGACATGAGGACTAGTTGCTGGTTTATCCAGCCCTCCATCCTCAGAATTATCACCAGCATAGCTTGGTGAGTATCTACTGCTGTCACTCATTTGAGGCTGCAACTTAATTGGATGGACGTCATGCATATGAGCCCTAGTTGCTGCGTGGGAGGACTCCCTACGCGGTGATACTTCAGGCCTCCAGCGAGAATCTCTTGGAGCCCTTTGGGACTCCCTGCCCTTCCTCCCTGAAGATGAGGACCCTTCAAAAGACACAGGGGTGAGACTGGTCTGGACTCGAGGGGCACTTTTGGACCTGGTCCTTCTTTTTTGTTCAGGGACAATGACTTCACTGGTCATATCTGCAGCCATTGGTTGAGGAGTTAATCTATGGCTGAAAATGTCCGGAGCAGAAAAGCGGTATCTCTGCTGGCGGCCCAAGGCGTTCCAGGCAACATCTGGGTTGGCTGCATGCCTATCAGCCTTCTTGAATGGGGACTCCATTGAGTACTTGTGTGATTTTGGGTACTCCAATGACCTGTAGTCAAAGGAACGACAGTGTCTCTTATTGACTTTGCTCTTACTGTCCTCCAGTGTGCTGTAATGTATAGAATCACATTGTTTGGAGGGTTGCAAGGACTTGTAGTGTGAAGAAATGGAGACCACTTTAATATCTCGATGCACAGTTGATACCAGTATGTCAGGAGGGTCTGTGCGTGTCATCTTAAAGGGACTCCTCTAGTTTTCGCCATCAAGTTGCTTTAATGTTGATGTTGCCTAGAGAGGTGAACAAAGAATTGTAGTTAGGGACAATAAACCAGGCAATACAAATGTGTTCCACCAAGTACCCATGGAGAAGAAATACTATTCAGTATGGGTTACGTTTTACAAATTAGTCTCTTGACTAAACTATGGCAGAAATAATAACTACAATTTAGAATATGTATATGATTCAATATATGAGCAGGTTTGGTTGTGGTACAAAAAAGAGCTGTATTGCAAATTAGTCTATGAATGTTCTGCTTGCAATTATCTTTAATGTAGAAACATGCTGACAGGTTTGTTTAATGAAATATTTTTTGGTGTAATTTAAGTGGTTAAGGGGTGGTGAAAGATTTCTGGGGAACTTTAGCCAGAATAGATGGGCTGAATCCTTCACTGACATCGAGAGACGTCAATATTTATATCTGAATATTAGTTATTCTCTGCATGTTCAGGATTATGTAGAAACATTAGTGAATTTCCAAATAATCTTTTGACAGTGATGTGATGTGATTTGTTTTGTTCAGTAGTCAAGTACTAACTAATACACTTGTGGGGAAACATGTCACTTAGTTTGGGTAGAAATGGGATGTCCACTAAATTGTAATCTTAAAACTAACTATAAAGGCATTTACAGCTTCTTCACTTCCATAAACACTGAATACTCCTGTTGTTACTAAAGCTTGAAGGATTTTTAAAGAATTAAACTGACACAAAAAAATGAGCTCATCACATCACATCACATGTTCCTGATGTCTTACTCTGTAAGAGCATATTCATCTAAAGGCTGAAATAAATAGCTCTGAGTTTTGACTTCATGCTTTGTTGATAATGATGACGTTGATAATGTCTTCAATGATGAGAATGGCATCAAAAGTATGGCCAAATGAGTCTAAATCTATATTTGGCATGTAGCACTGGTTATTCTGACAATAAGCAATACAGTAGTGATGTTATCAAGTATCTTTTTGTCTTGCAAAACTGCAACTAATAAAGTCAACTTTACTTACACAATGTCAATGTACTAATGGGCTTTACAGGCCCACACCTTTGCATCAATATCAGGCAGTGCAGACGTTATGGTAACCTGAGGCGTTGCTACACGCCCCATTGAGCCATGTCTGTGAGAGGGGAGCTCCATTTTGTTTGCATCACAGCATGCAGAAATGCAATACACATTCCTGTGGACAGTTTTGCGCTGTCATACTAATTTGCACTTAGTTGTGGTAGTGCACCAACAGTCGTGGCAATGTGCCAGCAAAGGCAGGAAAGAAGAAGACAGTAGCAAGCAAACACAGATATAAACAATACAGGATTTGAAAGTATAACAAAAAGGCTTTTCTGATATATTTAAGGAAAAAAATGCACTCAGCACTCTAGTTAGACCTCAAGGATACACACGATGTGTAAGTGTTTGTTTACTCGACAAATGCTGCCGAGCTTCCGGTTGAACTGAACTCTTACTCTTTGTCTGTATGTCTCTGAATATGCTGCTGCTAATCCAAGGATCTTCCTGATGGGCCAGAGGAGTGCATCAAGTCCAACAAAAGTCACCAATTCTGAAGTCAAAGTCAAGTATTTTTGTTTCGTCAAGCCTCTGTTATCATGAGACAGTATCAGTGTGAGACTATAAGTAAGGCTACAGACAAGATTGAAAGCACAGCTTTTTACAAATAATATTGATGGTATAATCTGATTTGTGTTGTGATACGTTTGTACTATACTTGTGAGGACATATGCGTTCATGTTATATTGCCTTATCTTGCCCCTAACCCATGCCTTAACCATCACAACTAAATGACTACCCTACCCTACCCGAAATGAACCTAAACTTCATTCTAACCTTAGCCGTTGTGAAGCTCAAAGTGGGTGGCTCTGGCATTGACGGACAACACAGACTAACTCCTGGCTAATCCAAAAATGTGAAAAGAGGTTGTTCATTGGTGGAGCTGACAAGTCTCTGGTAAAGCAGCTTCATTTCTCAGCACCGGAAGTTGCCGCTTGGGAGAAATGTGCTTCTGGTGTGACCGGCTGCATACTGCGGTCCCTTTCTTCTGTTGCCTGCACTGCAGCACACATGACGGTCAGAAGGGGACACTACCATATCAGCAGAGTTAACGTCATGCACAGCAGACTATAGATACTAAATACTATGACTTTATTCTCATTTAATGATTCATTTATTAAAGTAATATTGTTTTTTTTTCAAGATATTATAACTCCTCAAAGAATAAGATATGTGGGATGTTTTGAATGTGCCGTAACTTTTGAAACTTTTTTTTAACATATGAGCTGTTAAAGTTCATTAAAATTAATCAATGAATCATTGAGGTGAATTTGTGCCTCATGCTCTTTTAAAGAGGTTTCTTGCCCCCAAAAAAGTGACAAAAGAGGATGCAAGAGTAAACGACACATGCCCACATGTGTTGACTCAGCAGAGATGACATTACATGAGAGATGTTGATTTACAGGAGAATTAGTCTTTTCCTTTACATAAATAAAGATATTTACAACATGAACTGATGCAGAAAATAATCACCAGAATGTAGGAAATGAAGTGTTTGATGCTCAAAATTTCCTGCGGGAAGAACCCAAGACATACAGTATGTCCCCACCAATGATTAAACCAAACCCTGGCCCTCGGTCATGGGTCATAGGTCAGCCACCATTTTCAGTGATGAGGCCTTACATTGGCTTAAGTCAAGGATTAGCAAAATGCAGTGAAAAGCCTTTAATTTGGTGCCAGTCACTCATGACTTGTAACCCAGTGAATGATAAATGATGCTATTTGGTGCCTCTGATCTCAATGACTGCACTCGCTACTACATGAATTTCACATATGATTTAAAAGGCAGCAGTTTAAAAGTATGCAGGAATTGAAAGACATAATACATACATAATTAAAGCTGCGAGCAGCATTGATCGGGCCCTCGCAACTTCACGCACGTCGAGGGTACTGGCAGGACTCTTGTTGACGTGGCCGTGCATTTCTGTGACCATCATACACTGTGTGCACGAGTGAGATGATACGTATTTCCTGCGTCGACCAGCAGCGTAGCAAGATCATGTTGCCAGGTCTTAAGCCTAAAATGTTTTGAGTGTACCTCCGATACAATCATAAATGTAAGCCTGTTAAGATCATTAAGAAAATAAATGTGTGTGAATGCGCTTCAGTGTTTGTAACATAACAGATATGGGGTTCAACTCCCTGCAGTGTCCTGCTGATTGTATTTGGACTTACATGAAAGTTAACAAAACAGTAGTGCCATTTGCTGTTACTTGAACACTTTAATTTAACACTGTTTTAATTTTAAGTTCTTCTGTAACTTTAGATTGTTGTGTGAAGCATTCATTATAACGTTTAACCTGATTGTCATGAAGAAGCTCTAAACAGATCATTTATACTAATACCCACTGACATGGTTTGAAAATCTACTGTTATTCAGTGTGGCTTTGTGGCACAAGGCAGTAAAACTGCCTGTGCCAAAGCACACTGTATATTATCCATCGGGCTTAATCATAATCATCCGATTTATCCAAAAGTTTGGCGCGCCTCTCCTCACACAGCATTGCCAACAGCGGCGTGAAAAATACATCAAAACATGCGGCCTGATCGGGAATAGTGCGGAAACTATTTTTCGGAGAGATTCGCCCAGCGGTTTTCCCGAAAATCCCGGAAAACCCAGAAAAACGGAGCAAAATTAAGTTTGGCGCGCTTCTCCTCACACAGCGTTGCCAACAGCGGCATGAAAAATACATCAAAACGTGCGGCCTGATCGGGAATAGTGTGCTATCTATTTTTCGGAGAGATTCGCCTAGCGGTTTTCCTGAAAATTCCCGAAAATCCCCAAAAACTGAGCAAAATTTCTCCATTCACTTGAGGGGTTTCGTCGTGAGAGCTAAAAAAACACTTAAATTTGGGCCCATATTGACTAGCCGTACATTAACGTAGAAACATGATTCAAAGTTTAAAACGTAGACAAAATGCTGCACTTTATTGAGCCAAATGGACATTTTGATAGCTAGCACAGTTTTCATGAAGTCACAGATTAAGTTTCAGGAAAATTTTGGGTCTGTTTCAGATTTTATAATGGGTGTGTATTGCGCAGCTCGTTAAGAGCTAGAGTGAGAGCATAACCGTCAGAGTGGAGCGGAGCAGGAAAATATTATGTGATTTTTCCAAACAAATTGCTCCAGCTCCCACAATTTTTACTCTTTATACACCATTTTTGGCCAAAAAGCTTGGAAATGTTGTGCTGTCGCACACAGATGTCTGTGGAATCCAACGGAGTTACACATTTGGCTCAAAGAGCCACAGAGCGACATGAACTCCAACCAACTGCTCCATTAGACTCCATGTTAAATCTGACCACTCATTTCTCAAAGAAAGCAGACGGTACCAGTTTTGCATATTGCGCTGGAGCTCACATTTTTAAGACCACAAACATAAAAAACACATCTCCGCGTTTGCCAGAGTCTTATCTCTCTGACGGTATCCATATTTTATTGATTAGTCTCATGGTTTTGGTATGAAGGGCATATGTTTGACAGGTAGTTTTGTTGAAAATCACTGTTCACTCTAATCTCTCTTAATTAGCCTCTAACACACAGGTGCTCCAATCACCAACATGCACCCAAGCACACAGGTGTTTATATGAGCTCATTAGTGATGTTGATAAACACACAGAGGCACTGAGACACACACTCACACACACTCCTCTCCCTCTATCTCTCTGTCTGTCTCTCTCTCTCTGTGTGTCTCTCTCTCATACAGTCATTCAGGTCTTAGATATTTTTTAGAGGACTTTTCCCCTCTCACCCCCCTCCCCCCATTTCAAATTAAAAGCCCCACAGAATGAATTCTAACTGGAATGCTTGTGATGAAGCCTCTCATTTTAGTGTCAAACATTATGATTCTGTCTCCTCTCCCCCTCTCTCACCCACCCAGTCCCAGCCTTTCAAAATAAAAGCCCCACAAATACAAGATTCAATCCAAGAGTATGAATCTAAAATGCAGAAAAGAGAGTAGCACTATCTCAATTGAACCTGAATGACACTACCGGTAACATTGCCGTGTGTATATATTGCGATTTCTTCGGGCAGTAGAAGCCACACTGTCAAAATTTCTTTAGGAATTTTCTAGTCTAACTTTTGCTCTCCAAGTATCTTAGTTTGCACATATTTAGATCAGAGAAGTCTTTTTCTCATGGTGTGCCCACAAACCCTTTCAATAAATTCAGAGTTTGGGCCACTGTAATTATAGAATCCTGCTTACGTCCGTGCTTATCAGTTGGTGGCGCTATGACTATGAGTTAATATTGGCATGCAGAAGTCCTAAAGCCATGACAGTCAACAAGCATGTCAAGTTTGGGACAGTTTTGACAAAGTACAGTCGAGTTACAACAGCTTGATGGATGATGGTGAACCATGTAAAATGGCCATCACACCATATCCACGTCGTTCGATGAAACCTAAAGCTTTTAGTAACTTTTATTCGCTAAGGTCTTTAGATTGTTCTGACCAAATTCTAAACTGATCGGATTAATTCCCTAGGAGTTCGTAGTACAGCACCTGGAAATGGAAAAAAACCACGAGAAATGCATACAAAATTCAAAATGGCTGACTTCCGGTTGGGTTTAGAGCATGGCCCCAAGAGACTTTTATTTAAGTCCATATGTGATACATGTTCCTACCAAATTTCATACATCTAGGTCAAACATACTGCGAGGGCTGCTTCGTCGAAATTTTGTACTGGGCGCTATTGAGCCGATTTGCCACTCTGAACCAATGAAATCATATTATATAACTAAATTCTGGGCTTGTAATCTGCTTGCCAAGTTTGCTTATGTTTCGAGCATTTTTAGCCTCTCAAAATTACCTTCGTTTTTCACGGCGAAGACTGCATCGCCACGGCAACGGCGTTCAACGAAACATCAAAAGCTTCATGAACTGGCATTATGAACTTCTTATATTTGTGTGGAACTAATTTGATGTTGATCTGATTTACCTACTAAGAGAAACAAGCCAATGTATAGAGACTTTAACTTCCTGTTACCAGTAGGTGGCGCTATGACTATGACTCGAAATTGGCCTGCAGATGTCTTCAAGACTGGAGTCTCACCAAACATGTGAAATCTGGTAAAGATCTGATGATGTGGAGTCGAGTTACATCAGTTTATTTCTTCATGGCGAAGGATCGAAATTCGCCGAGCCGCCACGTCGCCGCCCTTCGTCAACTTCTTACAATTTTCACAATGAAGCATTATCAAGGTCTTAAGGCTTTTCTGACAATATTTGAGAGGGATCCGATTAATCTGTGAGGAGCAGGATGTCAAAGTACAAAACTTACAACTTCCACTTGCCACTAGGTGGCGCTATTACTGTGATTCTATATTGTCTTATAGATGTGTTCCGGGTCAGGATATTATGACATATGAGAGATTTGGAGCAGATTGGACAATGTATGGCCAAGTTACAACAACTTCCTGTTTTGCGGCGAATGGTGTTTTTTTGACGCCGTGCCACGGATACATAGTTCAATAACTTTTTGATCTTTGAGTAACTTTTCACTGCCAAGGTCTCAAGAGCATACTGACCGAATCTGAAGTCAATCGGGTCAAATCTCTGGGAGGAGTTCGTTAAAGTATGACGCCTTGAAATGGTCAAAAAACGTCATAAAAGTCAAAATGGCCGACTTCCTGTTTGGTTTAATGAAAAACTCCAAGAGGATTTTTTGTGCGTCTCATCACGTTCCACATACCTACCAAATTTCATACAGCTAGGTGAAACCCAATGTTGGGGCTACTCAATAGGGGGCGCTATCGAGCCAATATTTCATACCGCAGTTGGATACCCCAATCAGACTGCAATTTTCGCAAATTCTAATTAAAGCTGCGAGCAGCATTGATCTGTCTTTCACAAAATTCCCAGTATCCCAAGCACCTCCTTTTTGCGTTGAAAGTGGAAAAGTAATAATAATAACAATAAACATTAGAATAACAATAGGTCCTCTGCTCCGACTACGTCGGTGCTTGGGCCCTAATAATTCCTACAGTTTCAATAGGGACCTCGCGGCCCGACGTTGTTGGTGCTCGGGCCCTAATAATAATAAACAATCGAAAAACAATAGGTCCTCCGCTCCGACTACGTCAGTGCTCGGGCCCTAATAATACAGAATACAAGCTGCTGCAACCTGTGTGAGACCCCCGTAGGAGAAAGAAGCTGACCCAGATTGAGCAACTGGTCTAGCAGACGCTCAGAACGGAGCAGATGGAGAATGATTATGCCGTTGACATGGCTGATGTCTTCCTAAAATCCTGTGGCAACTGCAGCCTAAGTGCACATTTGTAAATGTCCTTTTAAAGGAGTTCAACTGTCAGAGAGCAGGCAGCCGTTCAGTGAAGGTCATGTTCAAATTTAATGTTAACAAAAAAACTACAAGTCCACCATACTGTAAATACAATCAGCCCACATGTTAACATTGTGGTGGAATGGTTATATTTGGAGATGGATGCAAATCAAACTCAGCTTTCAATTTCCAACCCTGCTTTCTATTTTCATGAATCATTTTTCATGATTGCCACTTTAGTTGGACAAAGATGATGTTGAACAGTGTTTTCCCAAAACAAACATTATAAACAAAAAACAGCTCTTCCTAGAATGATGATGACTCATTCAAATTGCAACACTGACACATCAAACACTACTCCTGGAATCAGCCAATTTACACTTTCCAGTAATAGTATCTCATATATTTTGTGACAGGAGTAATAGCCTTTACACACCTGGAGCGTGATGAATAAACAACTTGAAAAATCAAATTCTCGCCTACGAATATTATATATCCAGGGCTTTTATTGTGAAAGGTAAGAACGGAAGGAGTAGTTTTGGTCTGCGCTTGCCTTTGAAGTTGCCAGTCTTGGCTCGGACTAAATATAGATATATAGATAGATATAGGTGCTACTCAACTCATTCTGCACAAAGTGATTGGTTGAT
Organism: Anarrhichthys ocellatus; assembly: GCF_004355925.1. Taxonomy (NCBI): domain Eukaryota; kingdom Metazoa; phylum Chordata; class Actinopteri; order Perciformes; family Anarhichadidae; genus Anarrhichthys; species Anarrhichthys ocellatus. Next base: position 10,005,295 of record NW_022280046.1, read on the forward strand.
GCCTTTATTTGTGGTGCAAAAGCTCAGAAGAAAACACCTTGTTCCCTTCAATAGTTGATTTTTCTTAGTGTAACATTTGCGTTCTGTGTGAAAGTACTCATGACAAAAACAGCCATTCTAAAAAATATACTGACTTTCAAATTAGGGTGTGTAAAGGCCTTAAAGGCACGGTTGGTAATCTTGAGAAACTAGCAAGAGTGCACTATATTTTAAAAATCAGTGTCAAGGATATATTTCCTGCAAATAACAATACATGGCGTGTCTGGAAAATACTTTTATCGCTATTTCAATTGCCTGTAAATAACATGAACTTTGGTTTCAAAAGGGTTTAAAAATAATATTTAATTCTATTAGAGGATGGCCTGTGAAAGGCCGACGTCTTTCAGCCACAGCTGGCTGCATGGAGAGAGTGTTACTCTGCCTTCACACTCTGTCAGCTTTCCTGCAAGTGGCATGTAAGCACCTCAGAGGGTGTGCACATGACATCACTGAGAGTGCTGATACTAATATGTCTAGTTTCCATTTAAAGTCACAAGGTGGCTCATTCCGTTAATCAGTACATTAGGGCTGGTTAATGCCTCAAACTGGTCCCTTGACTACCCAGTGTAATAGAAGGGGAAGTGTAGTAGTGTTACTTCTGGTCAGTGATCATAGTGAGCACTGTTTTGTATGGTGAATTGTGGGTATTTGCTATGGAGCTGCTCTCAGTGCACTGCAACACTGCACCACTGGCACTGAACACCCTAGAAAATGTCTCTCCGGGCAGAACTAATTCAAGCTCTCTAGACTTACCCTCCCCCCAACATCAAGACACACACTACACTATAACATGATGCAATTACACTTTGAGGGGAGCTCTGCTCCACTGTTGTATATGTGTCAGCTAGAAGCGAGTAGGGAGTTGGGGAATAGGAGTGTTTGTAAAGGTCATGCTGATGTTCCTATTCTCGCTGCTCACAGCCTGATGTGAGACTTACAGAGAGATTTACAGTCAAAACATTTAAAGTGTGAGAGCTGCTATCTCTCAAGAAGGATACGCAGAATCTATGGTTTGTTTTATACCTCGGTTTTGGGGTCATAATATGTCACGTACGTGACAAAGAAAAGCAGAAAATGAAAAATGTAAAGATTTTTTAAGTTAGTATGCTGAACATTACTAGTTTATATGAAGTTTTTTCAGAACATGTCTCAAGGCAAACGTGTTTATACCTGTTCCAAAGGGCCACACTCAAGGGCCAGGCAAAATGCGTATAACAACCACAGACTCTATATAAGAAGTGGACGTAGTTGTCATGACGTCACCGATTGGTTTGGGCTTGCTGGTATGAAGCCCCGAGTTCGGGTGTTTTGCAACCAGTAAATGGAAGTTACCATATTTGGAATGCAGAGGAGGGACGTAAAGATGTCGTATATGTCTCTGGTAGCTGTAGCGACCTGTCAATCACTGTGTAGCCACGCCCTAAAGCATACCCTGCTTTATGGTCTATTAACTCGGACCATACTTTACTAAATCAACATCATGCTGTATTAAAGAAGACTTGAAACTATCACCCCCTGACGGCCATTAGAAAGAATGCAAGGTTAAGACACTTCCGCATTGGCTTCACTCTTCAGTTGCCGCCTGATAACGGCACACACTTTTAGACTTCTCTTCTCTCTGGTATTCATGGTGTTGCTTTCAGTTGTACACTCAACATTAATAGTGAAGCATATCACATTCGAAATAGGCTATTTGGGATATGTTCAACTCAGAAGCATTAACAATGGGTAATAATGGAACCAGACACGGTTGTTAAATCTTAAGATATGGTTGACATGTATTGAAAATAGGGTAAAAATAGGAATGGTATTGTAAACAATGTTTTGCATCACAGTGGTAATCACCTTGTCACAAAGTGTTAAACAAAGGATTGCACCTTCAACCTTTTAGATCTAATGGCTGAATTCTAACACAATGCACCCTGGGTTTAGTATCCTTTCCTGTATCTATGTTCTAGTAACCTCGAGTTACAAAACATATAGAATCACTATATTATGATAAGCTCTGTTTTAGGCCTTGCCTGTTCTTAGATACGAAAATGCTTGCAGTGAGGTGTATCAAGTCAACTTAAATGGTAAATGGACTGTACTTGTGTAGTGCTTTTCTAGTCTTCCGACCACTCAAAGCTCTTCAATACTAATTCACCAATTCACACCCATTCATACACTGATGACAGGGGCTACCATGCAAGGTGCCACCTGCCCATCAGGACTAACTAACATTCACACACATTCACACACTGTAGGCACAGCTACAGGAGCAATTTGGGGATAAGTGTCTTGCCCAAGGAGACATCGACATGGACTAGTGGAGCCGGAGATCACACTGCTGATCTTCTGATTCAAGGATGACTCTGCTCTACCACTGAGCCACAGTCGCACCCAACGCTTTCAATGAGGTGTATCAAGACAACATAGCACTTGCAGTGAGGTTTAATATGACGATGTAACACTTGCAGTGAGGTGTACCAAGACCATGGAATTCTTGCAGAAAGGTATATTAAGAGGATGTATGCCAAAGAACACTAAACAGCACTGTCAGAGAAAGGGAAAAAAAAAACATGTCTTCCACTAAGTTGCTCCTATCACAAATTAGGTCATACGTCATTCTCCTGTCATACAGCTGGCACAGTAAGTCAGGCGAGTTACTACACACCCTATGTCAAAAAGAAAGGCCGTGATACTTAGCAACATGCTAAGAACCGATAGCAACCTCCATTATACTTCAGTCAGTGAGCTATGCTTTGTTAGTGTTCTGTCACCCATAGAGCTGCAGATAAAGAAGCTGTTAGTTGAGGGTCAAATGATAATTGTGCCTTTCAAGCTTGAGAGGATATGAAAGTGCCTTATTAAGGTCCCTTCCACAGTGAGTTTGCCTCAATTTTGGCCTAAAATCATTCTGATGTGTTGGAATGTTTTTACATCTCTTTACATGACCACAACACATGTCACACCAGTTAAACTTTGGTGCAAAAGTGAATACTGAAAATAAATAGCTGTGGGCCCTGTTCTTGGCTGGTTGTTTGGAATTAAGGTAAATACTAGATATCGTCTCTTACTCCTCATATATATATTGTCTCTATGACCATCACAAAGTCTTTGATATACAGGACCACATGAAATTTCTCACATAACCACACAAAGGCGAGGGTTTCTCATTCCTTCCAAGCACATAACATTGTACACCAGTGATACACAGGTTTGTATGCTCTCAACCGGTTTGCTTGTATCTCATCATTGTTCCTATCTCACTGGAGTAGCTTCCATCATGTGGCTCAGCCTCTTGACACCATTACATGTGAACTGGCTTGCTGACTCTTCAGCTCTATAAATGATGATGTCTTGCTCCATTTCCTGCAACCATTTTGCAGCACTGCCTCATGAGTCTCTTTGATGGTTCTGATGTAGTGGCCACTGTACCCCAAGAAGCTTCATGCTTCAGCTGCATTTTCCTGGAATGCCTGAGTTTTCTACTAAATCAGCGCTATTTCACACATAATGTTGGCCAGAAACACAAGTTCAGTCTGAAAGAATCGACACCTCTTGCTATTGAGTGACAGCTGCCCTTCTTCTTCTTCTTCTTCATTATCCATGGATCTAAACAATGATGTCAGGAGCGATGTGAAATCCTGAAATACCCCATAAACTATGTCTGTGTCTAAAATGATTGATAGATACATACAAATTATGTAAATTACATTACTACAATTATTCCCTATATGCTGCCTTGAGAATGCCATTTTTAGGAAATTCTCCATCATATTCCCTTGCAAATTACATATTGGATGAGATCTCATTACTAGATCTTTATCACACTGAGGCAGTTTCGTTGAGTTTCAACAATTCATGAATGTCATGATTCAACATATAAATATGAAATGTTTCATGTGAAGGCTTTTTAAAAACTGGTGTCTACAATATTTGCATAGCAAGTGAATCATTTGGCTAAGATTAGGAAAATATTATGATTTTTGACAGAACACTTATGCGCACCTCCTGAATGAAAAGTAATAAAGTTGGAAGTATATGCTTGTCCACCAACCCATTTCTACTTTAAAAATGTAATGTAATGTAACCTTATCGCTAGGCAGAACGTTGGTATTTAACAATGTACAATAACCATGTTTTAAACTATATCTGAACAAAAAAAAACGTATTAAGGTGTGGTTAAGGTCAGGCTACTGAAACACATGGTTGATTGTGGTTACAGTTTAATATATAGCAATGGCTTGTTAACCAGACCCACCAGATGTTTTGTTACACAGAACCATTGGGGAAGCAGTCATTGGAACTGTTTGGAAAAGGGCAGGCACTGTCACAGAATCACCCTCTATGAACAGGATCTTTGGGCATACTGGGCTGGTTAATGTGGTATTCTTCGCCCCACACTAAACAATTATTTTCATGTATCTTGACATCATAAACTCCAGCACAGAGCTGACACGTTCTGGGGCTAAACTCAGACTATCTGGGACTGAGAACAGGGTATGTTCTCTGCTAATTTGCCTGAATCACTGCTGCCTAAAATTTATGTAATTTTACTCAGTTCAATCAAGAAGTTTGCCAACAGTGTTGGGGTTCTTTAGTACATGACAACATATGGAAAAAGAAAATTCAAGCTGTGGAAGGCTAACATACATTCCCTTTTTGTTTGCTGCCAGGTAAGCAAGGAGTCCAGGCAAACGGGCGCCGTTCATCTGAATGCACCACCCACCCTGCAGTGACACAGAGCCGGCCAAAAACAGGCAAAGCCTCACCTCAAGCAGGAAAAAGGCAGAAGAATTGGCAGCAAGCCAGAAAAAGTGAAGCTGTCTGTTTCATTTCTTTGTATTCAAGTAATGAATAAAAAAATGATAATCATCCCCTAATAGAGATCAATTTGACCCTGGCAGCCGTGATCACTATAAGTCATTTCCACTCTATTATGAATAGTTTTCTTACATTCTATATTTTATAAATAGTGCTCTTATTGCTGAGCTGGCCTGTTTACTTGCCCAACCCATTATATTGTACAACTGACCCTGTGTTAAACGACATGACTATAAACTAGTAAAAATAAAAATGTAAAAAAGTTCAGTCTTCCTCTTGCCAGCCTGCTCTCTCCCTTCCTAGCAAAAGAAATCCACGTTCTTTTAAAAAGCAAATTACATTGAAATGAAATGTCTCTCACTAGATGACCATTGACCAACTATCAAACAAATGTAGCATTACATAGGCCTACTTAAACATTTTACAGCAGCTATTACATTAGCTAGCTGGCCAATTATCATATCCAGGCAATGCTATTACCCTATGCTAACTAGTAGCATGTTGACGCGAGTGGGCGAGCAGAAGCTGCATTGTACGCCGTGGACTGATGGACTGACTGAGCATGCATACAAGAGGGCATTAACCAGCCCCGCCCACTCCCTCAATCTCTCTACACACACACACACACACACACACTCACACACAGGCAGCAGCAAGGGTTGGGGTGGTCGAAAAATGTATTATTTGCATTTCATGATTATAGATTTTTCCCTTTGTCTGAAAGATTTGGGACTAGACAAAAAACATTGCCAGCTAAACCCCTGAAGCCCGATGCTGACGACACCACTGCTCCAAGATACATTGTCAATATAGGCTACTCTAGAAAACTAAATACAGAGACAGCTACTGTAAACTGAGCAGCCTAATTCACCAGCAACTAATACTGTATCTGCAATCATTTATCCTCCCTTGAAGAACAAGTAACTATAGATATTCCTTCTCCAAAAAGGTGGCCTTTCCAGGACTAAATTGCTTTTTCGGTTCAGTTTTTCATAGGATGTATCAACTGGCCTACAACCAGCGTGTAACACATGAAGTATCCTGTTAAAGCTTCAGGAACATGGTAAGCCCTTATCCTCCTTTTGAGAAGCCTAAATATGCATCAACAGAGGGAAACAAAACAAAGAACATGATCAAATGTATAATGAGCTATGAGTTGGTAAAGTCTGTGACGAAAATAGAGGATACACATCATGCTCTAATTATTCATTACTGTTGATGAGACGAAGAAGCCAAACCCTGCAGGCAGGGTTTAAATGCAGCAGTGTCGAGGCACTTATAGCTATAAGCCGCTGCTCCTCTAAGGACTACAGAAAGGACTGAGAATGTCAGGTGTGGGGAAGACTCAAAGACACATCTGTGCAGACAGTAGACTGATCAGAAACCTGAAAAGGTTCAAATGAAGTCTAAGAAGGTATAAATACCCAGCTTACTCAATGTTTCCTGTAAACAACCAACATTTGATCAAAGACAAGAAAGCTCTGTGTGCATAGTTAAATCTATTTTCGCAGCAGTGAATCATGGGTGGACGCTACTATGCCACCTTGCCACTCGGTTAGTTAGTCTTAAATGTCTCAACAACTACTGGATGGATTGCTGTGAAATCAGCCTTTCATGTACCCTCAGCATACATTGCAATAACGTTGATGATCCTTTGACTTTAATTTAGTCCAGTACTTTGGTTTATTAGGATGAAATACCTACTGACATTCCCTTCAGCCTCAGCTGTACTCTAGTGTTTAGTACCAATAATCAAATGCTAGCATGCTAAACTAAAATGGTGAACATGGTTTAAGAGTATACCTGCTGAATATCAACACATTTGCTGCTTAATAGAAAAAGAAAACTTGCACGGTTCTTAATTTCGACGACTAATCCAGTGTTTCCCAATAATTACTTTCAGTGGTCTGCCTGCCACTGTTTCATAATGAACTGTATAGATTTTTTCACTGGGGTTTCAACCTACACTTTACATTTTTGCGGTGTCATCATCATTCATATCTATACAACCAATGATTGAAGCATTTAACTAAAAACAATGTCCAAAACTAAGGGTGAATATTCTTGTATTTTTGAAGACGGCATTGTCAGTTTTTTTCCAGTATCGCACAGCCCTGACTGGAAGATAGCTTCGAAAAACATGTCAGCCAGGCTTGATGACACCTTGTAGACGGGGTTATCATTCACTTGTTCTCAAACGACATGCACTGTTTGTTCCCAATAGGACCTTAACTTCCCTGGACCCCCTCTCTCACCCAGGTTCCGGACCAAGACCCTGTCACCAGGCTAGAGGATGACTCCTTTCAGGTGACGATCATAATATCTCTTGCCTCTAGCGCTTGATTGTTGACTATTCTGAGAGGCAACTCGATAGGCTTCTCTTATTCGCTTCGCCCATTTCTCTGCGTAACCCTTAGGATAATCTGCTGCCTCTTCTGTGGACAGCCCAAACAATGGGTCAACAGGTAGGATGACGTCCATACATTAAGTAGTGTGGTGAAAACCCTGTGGCTTCATGTTTGGTGCAATTATACGCATGCACAATCCGTGGTAGGTGTTATTTCCAATTGCTCTTCTCTTTCTCTTCTAGGGTTCTCAACATCTGAAGCAGGGTTCGATTTAGACGTTCTGCTGGGTTACCCTGCGGATGGTAAGGTGTTGCCCTGGAGTGGCTTATTCCGGTTAGTTGTTGTAGAGTTTTGAATAGTTTGTTTTCGAACTCTCTGCCCTGGTCATGTAGCTTGGCTGGGTATCGAAAGTGAGTAATGAAATCATTGAAGATTCTTTGGGCAGCTGTTCTTCCAGACTTGTTCCTCGTTGGAAAAGCTTGGGCAAACCTGGTGAAATGGTCTATGACAACCTCCCTTGCTCGTCTCTAAATGCATGTAGACAATGGAGACCAGTTCCAGTGGTGAAGTACTGGTGACACTTCCCATTGGTGCTCTGATGTGAGTGACAGGTTTCTTATTTTTGATACAGGGGCATCTCCTGGTCACGTGAACTTCAATGTCTCTTTTCATAAAGGGCCAATATAACCTATATCTCGCCAAGGTAAGGACTCTCAGTTCCTACGTGACCCATGTCATCATGGTGCTTTAAAGCCACTGCGTGGTACTTTGTTGGGAGGACGAGTTGTTGTCGCTGCGTTGTCTGCCTGTACAGCAGTTGATTCCTGATGTGGAGTTTCCCCCATTCATGCATGAGTTTTCGCGGCAGTGGTGCCCAGCTCTCATCAAGGTCCCCAGTCCAGTGGACGTTAGAGCACCAAAGTATCCTCCACCAGCTCATTAACACGCTCATCAACCCACCTGTACTAGCATACCCTGACTTTGACCTTTACCTTTGCCGTACACACTGATGCCTCAGAGCAAGGGTTAGGTGCAGTGCTCCACCAGCACCAGGAAGGAAGACTGAGAGTCATCACCTATGGTTCAAGGACTTTGTCTCCGGCTGAGTAGAACTACAGGCTTCACTCTGGCAAGCTTGAGTTCCTCGCTTTGAAATGGGCTGTTTGTGAGAAATTCAGGGACTATCTGTTTTATGAGCCCCACTTCACAATCTACACAGACAATAACCCACTAACATACGTCATGAGCATGGCCAAACTAAACGCCGTTGGTCACAGATGGGTAGGTGAACTCGCAGGCTTCCGATTTGATATCAGATACCGACCAAGGAAGAGCAATGTTTATGCTGACACCCTCTCCCGTCTACCACTGGACATTCACAGGTATGTGACAGAATGCACCGAAGAATTGTCCAAGAAACCTGTATTTGCAATGTGGGAAAGTAGTCAGGCTGCAGGGAAACAAGACATTGCTTATGTGGCAGCTCTTAATCTTGCACAAGACCCAGAACCTCATGGGATAGGACATCTGCCTACTATTAACCATGATGAGCTGGTCAAGGCTCAGAGAGAAGACACAGCAATTGGAGCACTAATAAGACTGAAGGAAACAAAGAGAGTCTTGTCAAAAGGCAGATCATCTTGGACATGGGAGAGCTGGACCACGTCCTCGAGACCAGCGTCGAGAAGGACGTGGTCTGCGAGGATGAGGACTCTTTTTGCCTCTCGATAGACAATATCACGTCACTCAAACTGCTTGTTTGTCAGCTGGAGGAGCGCAAGGCAGAGAACGAGGCGACGTGCGAGGCTCACCGGGAGAAGATTCGCTGGCTGTGGGGCCGACTGGGTGTGCCTCAGGAGGAGAGAGAGGCCTTCAACGAGCACATGGTCACATCCAGGAAGAGGAACCTGGAAGCGCTACAAGCACAAGTTCAGTGTCTGGAGGAGCTCAAACGGCTGAAGATCTGCTCCACAGACTCATCGATGGCTTTAGATGTTCTCCATATTCAGGCTGGTTTAATGGATTTGGAGCTTGTGGAGCCAACATTAGCAGAAAGTGAATGCAGTGAAGAAAAGTCCCAAAACAACTGCGAGACCCCAAATCCAGACTGGTAGAGATGGGCACACAGACATCACCTGGACTAGCCCGGAGATCCAGAGGCAGACCCAAGAAAAGCAGCGTCTAATTAATCTATTGAAAAAAAGACTTAAATTGTCAATCTTCTGGTTTTAATTAACAGAATAACTCGGCCTCCTTTTAAAAAAGTTCTGTCCAGTAGTAATGAAACGAGTGAAGATTCTGTCCTGCTGGTCTGCTGGAGTGAAGACCTGTGAGGGGTTTTAGTGAGGAAAGCCCAGTTGTGATGCATTTACTTGAGCTGAAAGTATGTGGGTAAAAAAGTTATTGACTGCACATTTCCATTTCAGATATTGTACTCATATGAGTCTTATATAATGTACCTCTCAGGAAACAGCAAAAACAAAATCCTATTCAACATCTGAAAAACACTAGGGATGTAAGGCTGCTATGAGTTTAGCTAGCACTAGACAGTAAGTCTTAAAACAACACTCACGTAGCTACTAAACAACTACATGAAACAAAGTAATCTATAAACATGTTCACTAAAAATTGGTCCATAATTCATATGTCATATTTGGTGCACTTTACAAGTCACTAACCTGAGAAAACAGGAAATAATGAGACAGGCAAACGTGGCTTCTTCATTCAATGTCTTCTCGAGCTATGCGGAGACGCTGCACGCGCACATATAAGTATAGGGCCGCGAGGCGAAACCACAGCGCTGCACTGCCACCTACTGGGCATAGATAGAAATACACTTCTGAGGAAGTTTTATTACTATTAGCAAAATCACAGAAATTCGTTCTATAAAATAAACTAAAATGTGACCATACATTTTGTGTGCGTCACATATAGCATAAAACGCATTTTTCAGTGTGCTCTTTAAACTTCCTGTCCCACCGTTGCACAGTTTGCGAGTTCATATTTTTTAACGTTCAAAACCATGGCACCCCCATATTTAAACATTTGAGAAAATTGACTGTAGAAAACGAACAGGAAAAAAGCTAAAACAATCACTAAGTGACTGACTCACTAATTGATGTTTGTAGGCAATAGGTCTGTGTTGGGTTTCTGCTGCAGCTTCGGAGAAGAAGAGAAGAAGAGCTCCTCTCTATTGGTCTCACTGTGTTGAATGAATCACAAAAAGATAGTTCTGAAATGATTAGTTGTAAACTTATCTTATAACCATCTGGGGCAAAAGCACCAAGCAAAATTATTCCGTACTAAAAATACTAGAGATGTGGTCCAGCTTGATGTTTTTCTACTTTTGTATTTAACATGATTATAAACTAAAGCGATTGGACTGTTATGGATGATGATTATTGGTCAGTAGTTTTCGACAGAGTAGCTTAATGCTTAGTCAATTAATGGGATAACTCATCAATAATTAAAGTTAAAAATTGTCATCAGGCCTATAGGCAGATTTGATATAAGAAGTTCTTAAAATTCTTCCAAAGTTATACGATTAAGTTACAAATGTAAATTAATGTACGGTTAGTTTTTTAGTAATCTATCTATTATCTATCTATCAATCTACGTATCTGTCTGTCTGTCTGTCTGCACACGTATTGCGGCCTCTGTACAACTCTGCAACATCTGGCTAGGCTTTTCTGCCGGTCTCCTCGCGACAGAATCCGAACAGCTCGTGCAACCTCTGTAACACCGCAACACTGCGGTGCAGAGGGCCCGTCTCCTCTGGTGGAGAAACAACTGTAACACCGTAACAGTGCGATGCATCAAGTCCGAACGAACGTCGCATTGACGCGCTGAGCTAGCAAACACTGCGTAGTAGCCTCGAGCCACGATCCTGATGCGGATGATGTCAGTGATCGAGGACGGGAGCACGTTTGTCATCAGCCGGACCTGCTGAGCTCAGAACACGCGACCGCTAACCCAACGTCATGCTTTTGCAAAGCTCCGAATGGTTAAATGCATTTTAATATGTGCACAGACGCGAGAATAGATATGCACAATCCATATCGTGATGAATCTGTAGCACCATCGCGGTGATGTCAAAGGAGACAGAAATCAGCAGTGGTTGCAGTGAGTGGAGGTAAAATGCACCCACTGTAGTGGCCGTAGCCTGCACCGCGATAGTGCGAATCAAAAGCCCCAGGTCTTACCGCATCAGTCCGGACTGCCAGCCTCTGCTGATCCATAGTGTGTGTCAGGGATGCGATACGAGGCAGTGCGATAGTGGTTTCCCGATGACGACATCGGACATGTGCAAGAGGTAGAGCTGCAATATCCGCCTTATTGGTCAGGTTCCCCGGATTCTTTTCCAATCCTCTTCCTTTACGCTACATCGTTGGTTGATTTCTGCGCAACCCCGCTGCACCATCCACATCTACGTGGCCGGAACCGCCCCCCACACATCTCTCTCTCTCTCTCTCTCTCTCTCTCTCTCTCTCTCTCTCTCTCTCCTGCAGCACTGACTCGAGCGCGCTTTAAACCTCCGCCAAGGAGGCTGTGGCTGGCTCCGTCCTCCATCTGTTTGACTGTGACGAACATATTTCCATCAGGGCGATCTGTTGTGTGCATTTATCCTCTTATCAGTAAGAAACAGACATCTTTGGTGGCCCTCCATGACCTTGCCCTCAGCGCCACCATCAGGCATATATGTGTTTTGCATGTTGTGGGTGATTAATCGATGAGTCGACAGATAATGAATCGGAATGTTTTTGATTATTTATTGAAGTCATTTTTAAGCAAAAGTTGTCTTAGTTGTGTATGAATATATTTGGGTTTTTGATTTTTGGTCGTGCGGTTTTATAGATTAAACGATTATTTGATCAGTTAGGAACAATAATCTGCATCAGCTTTCTGGTCATTCAGTATCTGATCCTACTGCACTCCTTGCTCCAGTTGAAGATGAAGATGTCTTCGGATCATGGTCAGATCGATGAGTTCCGAGATTAAATTTGACCAAATATAATTTTCGGTTTAAAACAAAAAATACGTAAAAAAGCGTGACATTAATTTATGGATTGACCGATGATACCCTGATCCAATATTGCCTTTTGTTTTCAACTTATTCAACCACTTACGTCATGAGCCAAAGTGCTGATCCACAGTAAATTGTGGATTTTGATAACTTTTTATTGAGGGCTTTAGATTGTATTGAACAAATTTGAAGTTGATTTGATTAAATCTGTAGGAGTTCATTAAAGTACAGCAAAAATTGCACATTGAATTCAAAATAGCTCTTTCCTGATGGGTTTACGGTAGAGGTTTTTTTGTACGTCTCCACTCGTTACACATACCAAATTTCATTGATTTAGGTGAAACTTACAGCTACTACTCTCTAACATGTAGGGGGCGCTATTGAGTCATTTTGATACACCCATGCCCGAGACAAATCTTTCCACAGGTCTGAAGAGTGTGCCAAGTTTGGTGAGTTTTTGAGCACCTTTAGCCCCTCAAAAAATTTCATAAATAAAAATAAACGCCACAGTTTCAGCAGGGCCTTCGCCAATGCAGCAAATCTTCATTCTTCAGAAGCTGGAACCATTAAATATACGTATATGAAATAATTACTTAAACCATCATCGAAATAATACATCTTCTGTCAATCCAATATGAAAAACTTATCATTGATTACTAAAGCTATCAAATAATTATAGTGGAGTACAAAGTACAATATTTCCCTTTGTGCATGAAAAGAAAAATAATCAGGTCAAGCAAACATTTGTACTTAAAGGCAGGGTTGGTAATCTTCCTCAAAAACATTTTTGATATTTTTTTTTGAAATTCTCATTATGTCCTGACAGTTATCAATGAATCAAATGCTCCGACAAAAAAGAAAAAAAATCTGGAATCTTTGGCTGTCGCATCACTATAATAAGCCCGTCTTATCATTTCATTCGGCCTGAATGAAATGATTGGACGGGCTACCGACATGCCTACCTAGATTTAGCAACTTCTGGAGCTAGTGCTCCTTTCACTGGAAAAGAGTTCACTGGGCTGGGTTTTTAGGTTGGTTCATTTTAAAAATCTACCGTACTCTTGCTAGATTCTCTAAATTAACAATCCTAGCTTTTGCAGTTAAATAAATGTACTTTGTTACTTTCAACCACTGGCAGGTTTTACATAACGCAGTCCTCAGATGACTGGTAGAGATGTTGCTCATGTAAACTAAGGCACTGGGCCTCCACCTCTCTCTCTCTCTCTCTCTCATATCCACTGACACTGTTGGTTCTCAGCATCAGACTCTTAATGGTCAGGTTTGGGTTACACACACCTGCAAGTGATACCGGCTCATGAATATCTTGCTCTTCATGAATTATTACAGAGCTTGCGAGTTGTAGTGTGCATGTGCATCCATCCGGGCTGCCGTTCAGTGTGGACGGAACAACACAGGATGGACATCTCTGTTCTGCCCAACAACAACCACCCGGAGAAGTTCCTCCAGCTGGACGTTGGGATGCTGCCGGCCACACACGGCATGTTCCAGGTCGGGGCAGTCGTGTCCAGTCAGAAACACTGGCAGAACAGAGTCTACTCTCAGGTATGGACTACATGTCATCTTTCTGTATGCTTTTGGCTCTTGTTTCTCCCCTTTGACATTGAAAGCTGTGTTTTGTTCCTTAAAAAATGATTCCACATGACAACCCAACACAAAGACATGATTCATGACGTGCGTTTAGTCCTCGTGAATGATCTTCTAGCAGAGATCATGATCACCACCTGGAGCTGTGTGGAGATAGTGAGCTTGAAACAAGAGAACAGGACAGTGCTGCATTCAGTGTTTATCCAGAGGACTGGAGCATGGTCTAATATTTGATGTATAATCCAGATCAGGAAACAGAGAGGGTGGCCTTAGAGCGGTAAAGTAAAATGAAGTGAAAGGAAGTCCAAACTCTATAAGTCTGTCTGTACAACATACCACACCATCTACCCTTAAACCCTGCTCATTTGATTCATTGCACATGTGTCAGGGAATTTGCACCACTAAAGTACAACATGAACTAAATCACAAAGTTCTTAAACTCAGATCAGAGATCCTGGATAACCGCTATCATGAAGCTGGTTATCAACTGACTGCTGACTCTGGGTGCGAGTGCGTTCATGTGAAAATAATTCTCAATCAACATCATTAGAACCGTAAATGAGTGTATAATATGAGATGAGATCTAACGGTGATATCTGCTGGAAAATGTGATGATTGCCCCTGGGCCTGTGTCCAGAAGGCACGTTCAGTAATGTCCATATGTAATACACTGTAAAAGTTCAAAGTAATATAAGACTGTTTTTCCAGCCAAAACAAAGAGGAGCGAAAATAAAACAGGAATTTCTTAAAGTAGGTCACCTATGTGGTAGAATTGTGCAGTTCTAGTCAGAATTGGTGCCCAATGGCCAGAGAATACGAAGGAAGGGTAGACTTCTCTATTGCTCTAAATGGGGAAATCTACAACAACCACAATACTCATAATGTTGCTTTTAAAATCACTGAAGCCAGTTCTTATGTTATTCTGAGCTGCGGTGATGGATAAGCGTATAAAAGCATTGACACTGTCAGGAATCCTTTCAAAATAAAAGCAAGGAAAGCTCAGATAAAATGCAGAAATGATGGTCATCATGTATTCGATGTATTCTGGTTTAGGCTCCGTTGTATTTGTGTCTCTGGTGTCTTGTCTTCGTCTAAAGAAAGTGTGGTGGATGTGGTGAGAATTCAAATCACTGCCTCACTGTCTTCACAGAGGGGGCAATGGGTAAAGACTGAGAGCTGGTCTCCTCCATCCCCAGAGGCCCCTCCCGTGTGGTTTGAGGACAGATACCTGGAGAAGCACATCACACCAGACACTCTGAAGTCCAACATTAAAAGGAACCCTCTGTTCATGGACATGAGAGCGATGGAAGCGGCCTACAACAAAAAGTCCAAGCCCTCCTGGACTGTCAGGGAGTACGACACACAAACAATCCACGGGAACCTCGCCAATTATTTAAAGGTGATTTGTGGAGAGGAGGAGAGGCTGTGGGTGACCGACAGGATGGACGGCTGTTTGGGGGAGGGAAACCAAAAGGTCACAATGGAGGACAGCTGAATAGGGATACACTTTGTTGCTTGTTTGATTCATTTCACATTGTTGATGGTGCTACACTGCCTTCACACCAACTGACCCCCAGGGGCCCCAAAGGCCCTAAGCAATGCACATCAGTAGATATGAACAACTGATGGCGAGGCCTATTTTAATTTTCTTTGCAGGAGGAAGAGAAGACTCCGAGAGATCTGGACTTTTGGCTCGAGGATCTCTACACACCGGGATTTGACTCTTTACTGAAGAAGAAAGAAGCGGAACACAAGAGAAAAAGACTTTGTAAAATCTTTTCTGTAATCGTTTTGTCTGTTTGTGCCGTACTTATTGTAATCATAGTGCCAGTTGTGGTTCTACAGAAGCAAAACTGATTGATGAGGACATTGCCATCAGACCCCAATGTGCATCTATTACCACCACTTCTTCTTAAAGCAGTGGTAATAGATCGCTCCCTTTCATTATATTCTGACAGATGACTAGAAAAGTCATGGTGGACATGCTTTGGCTAAATGGCTGGGGACCATGAATATCCTAGGGTTATCCATATCCTAGGGTTATCCATATCCTAGGGCAGTTGTTCTCAACCGGTCTGGCTGCGGGACACACCATCACTGTTTAATGAAAAGCCACGACCCAAATCGAGGTCAATTTTCAACTTCTCAAATGTATTTAATGACAAGATGGTGCAGTTTGAACCTGGGCTGAAAATGTCCTCTGCAGTCGTAGTGTAGGGAGCTCTCTTGTGCAGAGAAATTGTTCCCGTCAGTCCCCGTCCCACACGTTTCACGTAAACGAGTAAAACTGCTTTGTTTGTTATGTCTGTAGATTCGTCCATTTGTAATGCAAAATGACCACTTGCCTAAATCGAGCCGTCGTCTGTTGTTTGATGTCATCCGACATGTCTTCAGTTAGTCTACTTATAGTGTCATTTGACAGAGATATAGTTTTCAGTTTATCCGCTGTGGATTGATCCAACACGTCCATGTCCACGGCTGCAGGTAAGTGAAACACTTTTGTGATCTCCTCAGATCTTGAAGTCGTCTTCGAAAGTACTCAACATGTTTATCTTTGAGAGAAGGGTGTTTCTTGTGCCAGAACCTCGCTGCACAGAACACAGAGGTTTTTGCCCTCTTTTGTCCTCAATGTAAGAAAATCCATATCTCATGTAGTCGGTGTTGTACTTGCGTTTTGCTCAATTAGCATGAAAACAAACTTTGTGGGTGTTCTTCTATACTGTGAAATGGCGGGTGTCTATTAGCATTTCAAGGCATTAACACAAATTACTGTTAAGGAGTGTGAATAACTCTGCTGCATAAAAAAATCGCCTTCAAAATAAAAGCACAGCAGCAACCACCAGCAGGACTTATAGAGTCATAGAGGCAAACACACTCCTGGAAATCATTTGAAAGATTATCCAACCACACAAGAGTTTCAGTGGCTTCACACACTGCAACTCAACTCAACTGAAATTCTAGTTTTTGCTCACCTCTGGTCCATGTG
Organism: Anarrhichthys ocellatus; assembly: GCF_004355925.1. Taxonomy (NCBI): domain Eukaryota; kingdom Metazoa; phylum Chordata; class Actinopteri; order Perciformes; family Anarhichadidae; genus Anarrhichthys; species Anarrhichthys ocellatus. The sequence continues at coordinate 10,022,105 of NW_022280046.1, forward strand.
CTAATGGGTCTATTGTAAATGTAAGGTGATTAATTAGTAGTTTGATCGTAAAGTGCAAGAATAATGATTAATATGGATAATATAAGAAGATTAGAAGATAAATGTGTAAACCAATACAAATGTAGATTTGTCCCGGGACAGAGGATGTCCCATGTGCACAGATTGTAAAGCTCTCCGAGGCAAATTTGTAATTTTTGATTTTGGGCTATACAAAAAAAATAAATTGAATAAGAATAAATGCAAAGTCATCTTTAAGCCTCAAAGGCACAGTGTGTAGGATTTCATGGGGCTCTATTGGCAGAAATAGAATATAATATTCCAAACTATGTTTTCATTGGTCTGTAATCACCGGAAACTAAGAATCATTGTACTTCATTAGCTTAGCATGAGCACCTTCATATCGACATAGGGAGAAGCTCCTTTTCAGAGTACATAAAACAAACTAACAACATAGCAAATTATTATTCATTTTAAAATAGTCTTGATTTGTGTATATTGTAAAGTTAATCAAACAATGTTGAGTAATTGTTTTAGGATTTAAAAACAATGCTTTAAACATATTGTAACCACTCTCCTTCCCCCCCAGCCACCTATACAGTATACAGAGCACAAAGGGACACTACCAATGGAACTGATTTAATTTGATTGATTTATTGCAATAAAGATGTACAAAGTATTGGTAATCATAAATGTTAAAATGTTAGAAAAAGCATATCTGTGACTGTTAACAGTACAGTGTATCGAAACGCTGCTGGGTCGATTCCCTCCACGCGTGTGTGACAGCAGGTGAAAACAGGTTTGATCTGCTTTATTTATTGTTTTAACGTAATGTCTTTTCTCCAAAAGGCATTGAAAAGATAGAAATACAGAGACTCAAAAAAAGAGAAAAAAGACAATTTGCTAAAATCAAAAGGCAACGAAACGATAAAAGAAAAATATCAACATGCAAATTAACTTACAACCAAAACCAAAAATAGAGCAAAAAGAAGATAATGTGGAGAAAATCCTGAACTAAAATAAATATCTTTCTCCATATTGAAATTCGACATAATTCTTCCACTCTCTTAATTCATGCCATTAGACTACGAAGTTTATTTACAGGTTAGTTTATGTCCGCAGTGTGTACAACATCATCCATCATCATGGAGCGACCCACGACAGATGGGGACTGGGGCCGCTTTGGCAGAAAAAAATACATGGGAAGATCAGGAGATATCAAATGATGACATGGTGGCTGACTATGTGAGTACAGGTGACATTTGGTTTGTTCAGTAGAACAGTAGCATCGTCAGACAGGTTTTAGACTCTATGTGGAGATTAATGGAGTCACACACAAACACTAGTATTTGGTTGTGAAATGTGGACAGTAGGTATTTTTGTTTCATTAAATGACAAAGAGCCCCTCCAGGTCAGACTAATTAATATATATATATA
>NW_022280046.1:10068538-10097732 GCF_004355925.1 Anarrhichthys ocellatus
TTTTTTTAAATAGTTTATATAATAAAAGATCGATACTTGGCGTCCGTGTATCGATACAATATCGCCACGCAAAATATCGCGATACTATGCTGTATCGATTTTTCCCCCCACCCCTAATATTCATGTATATATGCTTCATAATGTCAGCTGATTGTTAAGAAGAAATGCCAGTCAGGAAATGTCAAAGATATGTTCTCCATCACAGTTTAGAAAGCCTTGTGTAGTTAAAGTGTAAAACATCCGGCTCACTAGATTCTCTATCCTGGTCAGCTCAAATATTCATTATGCTATCTGTAACATTCAAAATGAATATCAGCCAATATATTGTTGGTGGATATATTTTTTAAATTCTGCAATGTTGTATTGTATAAAATATAATGAAAACTTTCCTGAAAGCATGTAGTGCTTTGGCTCAGACAGAGCAGCAGTGTGGGCTGCACTGTGCATGCGCTGGTTGTCATGTTACTGAATTCATATTTAATGTGATGCTGGTAAAGGATCTGTACATGTGCTGCTGAAATACAATCCAATGAAATGAACATACTTTCAACTTAAACATGTCATAAGACTTTCACTATATTTCACTAAAACAAGTTCAATATTATAATATATATACTGTATATATATAATATTTCTAAAAACCGAAGAAGAAGAAGAAGAAGAAGAAGAAGAAGAAGACAAAGAAGTAGTAGTGTCTACTCACCGTTCGAATATGACCACAAATCATCAGGCCTACGTTCTTGGTGAAGGAGTGGACCAGATCCAGAAGAGCTGGACGAGAGTTGGGGTAACCAGTCATCACCAAACACTGGGGTCTACAGGCAGACACAGCCAAGGGACAACATGAACCCCTTTTCTACCATTATTTATATACAAGTGAGTGAGTGTGTATATATTATACAACTCTTTCATAGTTTGGCTTCTACATCATTCCTAGCTGTTAAATCGGCAGACCCTTTTCCTTCTGACCTTCACAGTGACCTCTAGCCATCTGAGCACAGGACAAAAAAAAGAAAAAAGAAAAAACAGGAGCGGAGTAGCGCACATCAAAGCAAATATGTTAAGCACCAAGGGATTTAATGGAGGCGGTGAGAAGAGACAAGAGGGAGCTCAGAGGAACCCACTGAAGACGCCATCAGATGCCTTTTAATCTCCTGCTGGGTTTGCTGCCATGGGAACAGCCCAAAGGCACATTAGCACCGATACGTCCTCAAACACACATGTGCAAGCATTCAGAAAGAGAACACATGTAGCATGGTGGACATAGATTAGTAATAATACCTGCTTTAGCTAGATTTCAAATTCATGGATCATCAACAGAATTGATACAAATCAATGCTATTAAATGAGAGATAATCTGTGTTAATTGTTGCAATACCATTTTTTCCAATATAGTTTCTAATTCCATCATCGATTTTGGACACAGTGATCGTTTTTTTACAGAGCTGATGATGGGAGTAGCCTACGAGGGAAGAGTGTACAAAACCATGACTATTTATTGAATAAGCAGAAAATATGCTATATCGGGAGATATATCGTCATCAAGATATGAAATTATACCACACGGTCTGATAAGATACTGCCTGGTCCAGCTTTAATGATAGTAACTACAGGCGTGTTTAATTAGTCGTTTAGTAGGGGCGCTCCTTTGTGTTTAGTACCTGAAGTTCTTGATGTGGTCCTCCACTCCGCTGAGGTGCAGAGTGTGGGTCAGGGCCTGGTGGTAGGTCAGAGCCTGGGTCGACGAGCCCCAGTTCACATCTGGTGGGGAGGACGCATGCAGGCAGAAACAAACAGTGCAGTTGGGAAGTGTGTTTACGGGTCGTCCTGCTGGACCAAAGGCCGGCTGACCCATGTGGTGTTACAGGCAATGAGAAGGCCTTGTATGTGTGTGTAGCTGCATGTCAAACTGAGTGTGCACACAGGTTTGTGCTCGGAGCTGCAAGGCCAGCTTTGTGTTCGAGGAAGTGCACAGATGTGTGTTGGGGGGGTGGAAGAACTTGACAGCTCAGTGTTGTGTAGCAGTGTGATTTATTAATTCAAACTTTGCTTACAAGTTTGTAAAGTGAACAGTACTACATTTTTGGAAATGCAACAACAGATGGTCCAGGTCATGTTCAGTATGTTATGTATCCATTAACAAAACATTGGGATTTCATGGCAATTTGGCATGAGAGCGAACCTTTACACGTAATCTACAGTGACAGCACACCGATTGTTGGACTGAGGTAAAACAATAAATAACACCCCTTCAGCATAATATGTTGATGTTGTGGTTCATCTACACTACACTATCGGACATTTGCTTTACATTTTGACATTTTTGTTCTGAAAAGTAAAAGCTAAACTAGACTAACTACTTCCTGGATTTAGCATCGTTTGGTACAAAGCTAGCTAGCCCTAGCTTACTTAGATGAATTATTGTGTGTATAAACCACATATAGACATTTAGCTTATTATCAAAATATTTCATTAGCATCTTCAGCCTTCTTTGCTAACATTTTGGTTTATTTACAGGGGCTAATGTTTGCTATCAATGTTTTGTTCTAAAAAGGAATATGCTAGTTTACCAGTGCTCCTCCGCTATGCTGACTGACTCTACTTATGAGCACAGAGCTGCTGGGCTAATTTATAAAATTATTTATTTATACAATTATTTATAAAGCCATTAAAATATTTACCTAAAAATAGCTTTAACCATAAAGATCGTTTTATAACCAGTATAAACTATCTGCATATTCTTCATGAAGTCATAATAGTCACACAGCTCGTTGGACAGTATGTTTTTCACTTTAGGTTAAGCTAGGCTAGGCTAGCAGTTTAACCCTCACCTTTTAAAATGAGTGCAGGTTACTGAAGCCAAATAACTCAAACAGGATTTTTTTAAGTGGGATATGAATTTAATCATTTTTTGTCAACTATCATAGATTGTCATATTAACGTCACTATTGTATGCCGTTTTCGTAATTATAGCATTTAAACAAATCATTCTGTATAAATGTTCGTTTGCACCAATGTGGGAAAAACTGCTCAAACTCACCTGGCTTCTTGTAGCTGACGTAGATAAAAAGAGCCAGGACGATGACGTTGGTCATGAGAGCGGCCCACCAGTTGATGACGAACATCACCACACAGCACAGTATCGCTCCAGCCAGTGACACCCACATGTTGTAGTATTTGAAGCTGGGACGCCATCCTACAGCACCCATGAAAACAAGTCACCACATTGCAACAAAAGGGGATCGATATTCAAAAACATCAAAAAGACTCAAACCACTTGTCACATATCTGTATCACAATGTAATGTAAATTAATATTTATAGTAAACTGAGGAAATGCACTTCATGTTAAAGTTGGGTCAAAGTCAGATGTGTTAAAGACTCCTTAAACTTGGCCAAATTAAGTCAGACCTGCAATTCAAAAGACTAAAATCCTCCTCCATGAACATGTTACAATAATTGTCATCATTAACATGGTCTTAAAATAGCAAATGTGGCTGTTAAATAGGATGGACAACGTTAAAGTTGAAGTTGGATATGTGCTTGGGTTAAAGAATGGGAGTTAGCAGCCTGTTAAACTGGAGACCAGAAGGTTATACCAGCTATTAGAGACCATGTTTGTTTACTGGGTACCACAGAAACTAGACTAGTAGGATTTTAGTGATGGGATACAGTCAGACTGTGTGTTGTTACACAATGACAGCATCTAAAACAAACCACAGGACATAAACGGTACATTGACGTGCTGGTCCTCGCAGCCCCATTCAGGGGTTTTATGTGTCCCCGAGAGTGGGGAGAGATTGACCCTGAAGAGGCCAGAACACCAAATGAGGGACATAATAGTTTGTAGTTGCAGAGGCAGTAACATACATCACAGTTTGTGTGTATTACTGCTTGCCTCAAATTCAGTCATGTACCATTTAAGTCCATGTAATTATATGACCTGCTTGGAGGAATGAGAAGCAGACTGAGAATCTGTACCTGGAGTTCTGCTAGGGCTTTGGTATTGAAGGGGGAAAAAGCACAGAACTCAATATAAAAAAGATCAGCTGTTGTATATGCATTTCAGTCAGCTACAGTCTAAAAAGCCAGCTCACCCAAACTCCAAAAATATGTAAATATTGTCTCACCTACCTACAGTGGTATCCAACCATGCTGACAGTTTGGGTTACAGGTTTTGAGATTTCAGCTTTCACTGATTCAATGGAGGTGAATGGAATCCCAATCTCTCTCCAGAAACATTTGACCTCATGCAAGAACATTTCGGTGTCCTTATCTGAACTTCCTCCTACTTTTTTTCCTATGTTGGCCTTGTACGAGTGTTTCCACGTCAGATTCAGTAAACGCTCCTAACTTCAGATAACTGTGTAAATGAGCATGAAGAAGGCCAGCTGTGCATACGTGAGCGCACGTTCATGAGTAGGACATTAGCATAATAAACGCCCCAATAACACCATATAAGGAGTGTCATATATTGAAGCCCTGCTGTTGGATAAGGATAGTTGTAACCTGCTAACTTGCACACCTTTTGTTTCACCGGCTACTTGATCCAAATACTGCAGGTCCCGATTCATTACTATTATGTTAATAACCTTATTAAGTATGTATATGATATACATGAAACTGGGAGATTCTGGCTTTGCTGGACTTGTTGGGACTGCAAAGACACACAGTCACAGAGTGCCATTACAAAACCTGGACAAATATAAACCAAAGCTATCTGCAACAAAGAATACCACTGGAAGTACCCAAGAAGACATTTCCCTAATTTTGGTGAACTCGCCCTTTAAATGGTAACTTAGTTTTTTTCAACCAGGACCCAATTTCCCACCTTTCCGAGTCTATGTGACCAATAGGGACAACATTTTCTGGAATTGGTCCAGTATTGAGACGTCTCCTTGAGCCAGACTGGGACACAATGACTGACCGACCGGATCAAGCGAAGAAAAATACATAATTTCTCTGGAGGGTTATTTCCATAATGTTGGTCAGACACTTAGTCACAATCCAAACCTGTCAGCGGCAAAAACAAGCACCTTTAGTGGACGTCACAGGGTCCAGGTCGAAAAATACCAAAGTTACCCTTTAAGAACAAATAATAGCAAATACATGGTGTAGCTGTACAACATCACCTCCGTAAAAAGCTACCGACACGTTCAGATATTTCTATGCAGTGCTACGTGAGCAGAGAACAGTCCCTCCCCTACCCGGTTTGTCCAGTCAAGAGACAAGTGATGCTACTTGTATGTCCCAGCAGCGTTACAGCTCCTGGCAAACTGTTCTGATGCATTTGTCATCAAACAGCACGGCCAGACAAACAGTGAAATGATGCACTCTACATTTAAAAGGCTCACCACTCATAATCATTACCCACCGCATCACATTAAAGGACTCCTCTGATGTGTCAGAGTGTCAGTAACCCACACTGCTGTAGGAACACATTTCAATGAACAAAACAGCGACTGGAGGAGAGGTTGGGAAACATCTACTTGACAAACTTTTCATAAGAGATATGACCAACAGTTGATCAAAAAATATTCCACTAGACTGCATTATCTAGCCACAATTACAGTAATGAGGATGTAGGGATTACTCGCTTCAGAACTTGAATTGACAGAAAATGTATAACTATTCATTGGAAAGCTACTTTCTCAAACTTATTCATTAGTCCTTCCTCAAATGACTGTATTTGACCCTTAACAAGGCTTTTGTACTATCAAGAATTACCATTTATTTTGGAAACATTTAAAAACTATCAAATAAAAAAAGGTTGATAAAAGGTTGGTTTATGGAACAAGCAAGTAAGTGGACAAGGTAGCATAACTCTCTGTCTTTTGATTCCCAAAAGTGCAATGTCCCGCTCCCCCCAGCACGATAAACCACTAGATTGTGAAACAAAAGCACTTGATTTCAATGGAAGAACACAATCACTGGACCGGCTCGCTGAGTGAATCCATGTCAATCTTTAGCACTTAACTTTGCTATTCGTCACCAGGCCAAATGTGTCAAAGTTCACTTAACAAAGCGTCTTCACATTGCTGACCTCTGAGGTAACTAAAGGCCAGAAAGTCGAAACCCGGAGACGCTATCACAGCCTAGTAGCAGGTACATCTGTTGAGTAAAATGTCTTAACTAATGATCCAGTTAAGCGTCAAGCCGAGTCTGCTGCCGTTTCTTGAATGTGTCTGACGATCCGTCTCCGTGTAAATGACCACATGACAGAAACGCCGTCTACATGCCTGCTGTGAATTCTCTGGACAATGAGCAGCTCATTCACACATGGGCTCAATTGGATAGAACACAGACTTTGTACGGGGAAGCTGGCAGGGTAAAGTCTGTTTAAACACAGCCCTCTGGCTGGTGTCTACATAAGTTCAGGGTTGCAGTGCAAGTGTGCTTAAAATAATAGGAAGTGTCTTGTGAGTTGTAGCTCTAAGCTTTTAGAGCAGTTAGACGTGGCCTGTAGCTGTAGAGAGCCTCAAAGTAATTCCTTCTGAAACCCCAAACCCCAGTAAACACCATATGACCCGTCACTCTGTCATAGTGGCTGATGAGCCACAATCAAACAAGGGACGTCTCTTATAATAGGTTTCTCTGTAGCCTTAACTTCTGGATCTAGATTTGAATTCATATTTTTATCTTACCTGGTGAGTTAGCCAGTGAGGCATGGAACACAGAAAAGTTGATCAAGGCATAGGACGCCAAGAAGAAGTTGGAGATTATGGGGGCAATTATGTTCAACTTGGCTGCAAGAAACAAAACGTAAAAAACAGTCAACTTAGAGTGGGCCAGACCTCAAATGTCATGTCCTCTAGTCCTGTCAGCAAGAACAAGTGGAAAATGACATAGTTTACCCTGCTGGCATCAACAACACAGGGTAACGAGTCACTCCATTCGTTAGACCATCAAACACTTGTCAGATTTGGTAGATATTCATTATCCCCAGAGGATGAGTCCTGAGGACCATGACTTTTGCTCTAGTAAGTTTTCAGGAAAGAACTATGTCATTTGGTACAAATTATTGGTCCATGCAATGCAAAGTGAAATTTAATTCATTATTCATTTATTATTGGAAACTTTACATTTAATTTATGTAAAAATTGATTGAGCGGTGTGCAGCCGTACCGATGAGGATGAAGGCCAGAGCAATGCCGAAGGTCAGGATGTAGCCTCGGAGGGGCTCATTGTTCTTGCCGTAGCCTTTGGCAAACATGCCCAGGCCGGGGTAGATGTTGTCCTTACATAAAGCCTGTGGGAAATTAGGGGTGTCACGATATTACGTGTTGCAAGACTTTATCGAGTTTTAAAAGCAATATCGATTTTTAATGAATAGTTGACATGCAAAGATTGGTGGCTCAGATTGCACAAAAAAGTAGTGCTGTGATGTTGAATGTTACAGGGACTGTAACACACAGCTCTAGTGGAAATGGAACATCATGGAACATGATAGTTGAAGTTGATCAAAAACTACAAATGTAACTACAGTTCAAATCCATAAGTAAACTGCTCACTGGATATTGGTGTAATTCATTAAGATACCTTTTGGTCGGTTCTTACCTGAAAAACTTTAGGTGCACTGACTAAAGAGGCCAGCGCTGAGGACAGAGTGGCAGAGAAGATTCCAGCGGTGATGACTGGCCCGAAACCAGACACCATGCTCATCACCTGAACCAAAGATTAAAGGAAAATCGAATGGTCTGACTTTTGCACCCAACAACCAACACTTTTTGATATTTTTCGACCTCAGTCTCTGAAAGAAGTCAAGGATCATTTATTGTCATTATGCAACACAGGGTTGCACAACAGCATGCAGTTGTAGCCCATTTGCAGTAGTGCATTTCTATAGCAAAAGTTCCTTAAGGTTCCTAAATACCCTTCAAACCTCATCTTGTGATGGAACTGCTTCGTACCTGGAAGTCGTTCTGCAGTCCGTAGCTGCATCCGTCTTTTTCGGTCTTGCACGAGGAGAAATCATAGCCGAATCTGCAGGCGGCGTCAGTGCAGTTCGTCAGGAACTGAGCACTGACTGTGTCGTTTGCGTTCCCGGTGGCGTCTCTCACAATGCAGGAGCCTGGTGTGAAACGAGCACACTCGTGAAAACTTTGTCAACAAATGTGATTCCGTTCTACAGAGCTACACAGAATGTCACATAGAGCACTGCACCTGTGGAAACAGCGACACCCAGGTAGACTATTCCTGTGATCAATATGGCCAGCAGGGTTCCTCTGGGGATGGCCAGCTGTGGGTCCTGCAACAACCAACCACAACTCAGACTCAAGATAACAAGTAATCCATCCATCGCAAACCTTTTCATTCTTATCAATGAAGGGCTTTTAAGAGATGTCATCGATCCTCTGACTGCCACACTGAAGGTCACCAGCTCAATCACGTTACCCCATGAAAGCACCACTCACATTCGCCCGTGCAGCAGAATCTACACAGACGACGAGTTTGCTTTGTTTGAAAGCTTTAGTCGAATCTATGACATCAGGATAAAGCCCCTTTAGGATTCTGTTCATGATTAAAGTCGACTTACAGCGAGGTCTCCTGAAATGTTGGCTCCAGCCAGAATACCAGTGGCAGCAGGGAAGAAGATGGCGAAGACGGAGAAGAACGTCTCTCCTCCTCGGAAGTCAGGGCCCATGTTTTCCCACATGATTGTACCTGACAGGGGAATAAGAGTTTTAAAGACGGCAGCTGACGAAGTCCTAAAGCTAACAGCGCTCAGGGTTATGAGTAGGGCTGGCCCCTCTCCGTCTATTAATCGGTTGTTTTGGTCTTAGTCGACTAAGATCTCTTCAGCGGATTTATACGTAATTTATACTTGACGAAGTGAAGCCAGCGAGTATCAGAAACTGACGTCTTTGCAAGAGGTCACAGCGCTTGGTCATGCACTTCTGAATTTTCGTAACTCGGTGCGCACGATCACGTGACTGTCACAAATAGTTTGGTGATAAAAGTATACATGTATAGGGATTTTACAAAGAAGGTCAATTCTCTTTTAGATGCTTTAGAAACAAGGTCTAAAAATCTACTTCTGAGTAAATACTTTGCAGCCAAATCAAATTGTTTAGAGGTCGGTTTATGGCTAGAGTACAAACGCCTCAGTACATGCTCGGAGCTCGCACGCCGTCTGCGGAAGCTCATGCTACGCGCCAAGCGCGAGTATTAAAGCTTTAGTTGTTTTTTTTAATGATGAATGAGTTATTTACAAGAAACACATGAACACATCTGTGGTACACAAAAGATTTAAAGTGGCATTTTTGTGTTTCTTTGTGGTAAGCGATTAGGCCACAAAATGCACACAGTGTGAGTCGACTACGAATATCTTTGGTGGAGGACAGCCCTAGATATGAGGTGGTACAGATGTTTATTCTGCCTTAAAAGAAGATGACTTAACAAATCAGCGTGTGGTCATACCATCATAGCCGAAGAAGCCCATAGATTCCTTTGACTTGAGAGGAATGAAAGTTCCGATGAAGTAGTTGAATATGGCTGCGATGAGGACAATGAGCAAGAATATTTGGGCCTACATGGAAGAAAATCGACCAATTCATTAGTCACAACAGATATTTTAAACCAATGTATGAATCATTCATTGTGTGTGTGTCCTGAGTCTAATGGGTTTTTTAAAGCCTGTTCTGGGAATTTTCATCAGAGGCTTAGACTTGAGCACTTCTAGCTTCTAGGCAGTTTGTGTTGTGTTGCTGTGTATCAGAGACGGGATGCCCTGCTCGTACCTTGGCCTCCCATTCCATTCCTGCCAAGGAGATGCCCAGGAGAATGATAACCGTGATGGTGCCGATGATGCGGACATCGTTGACTTCATCTGTCATAAGGGCATCTACACCCTGAGAGACAACACAAAGAGTTGTTATATAGTTACATAAATTGAGTCCATCCTCTCCATCTCCGTCTGGTACGCTGCAGCCACAGCCAAGGACAAGGGCAGACTGCAGCGTATCATTCGCTCTGCTGAGAAGGTGATTGGCTGCAATCTGCCGTCCCTCCACGACTTGTTTGCCTCCTGGACCCTGAAGTGGGCAAGAAATATTGAAGCCGACCCCTCTCACCATGACCACAAACTCTGTGAGTCCCTTCCCTCTGTCAGGAGGCTGAGGTCCATCAGGACTAAGACCTCACGCCACAAAAACAGTTGCTTAAAAACAGTTTTTTAATAAGTTGTTTCTGATTCTAGGACTAGTTTAGAAAAAAAGTCAATGATGGGACATTTTGACACAAGCCTCAAGCTTAAAATAGGAATATTTGTTTGAAGAGTTTAAACACCTTCAAGGAGCATTCACATTCAATTTGCCTATACATTGACAGCGAAAGAGTAAGATGTCAACAACAAACTTGTATAAGAAAAGATCATGTTCCTTTCAGCTTACTCAGATTAGGTCTTTTTGAGTACGTCTTTCAATAGTCAGGTCACCATTTGAACAGACAGATTTTGCTTGCTCTTATCATTCCTGCTGATTGTCCACAACCTTCCTTTAGTCCAAAAACACCTTCCAACTCCTCAGTAGTAAAGCAGAAAAAAAAAAAAAAAGCACAAAGAGACTTACGGCAAGAAGTTCCACAACAGTTTCGGCAAAGCCCACCACATACATGGCCACAGCCACTGCATTGGCAAAGGCAAAGATCAGACCAATAGAACCTCCAAACTCTGGGCCAAGACTCCTCGAAATCAAGTAATATGCTCCACCTGGAAACAGAAGGTAATGGACAAGACGTTAGTAAAAGTAAACTGTTGTGAAAAGCTGGAACAAAATTGAATTAAACAGATAATATAGATTTACTATTATTTTATTGGCTATATTAAATTGTATATTGACTGTAAACTGTATTGTTAATGCATAAAGTAAGATGTTATGTTTGTAGGAAGTATTGCACCAGGGAATAAGTGTCAGCGGCCTGTCCCCCAGTCGGCCCCCCCACATAGGCCTGTCACAATAACTACTTTTGTTGGATGATATATCGTCCCAGAAATAATTGCAATAAACAATATTATTGTCAGTTTAAGACCATTTTATGCCACTAACATAATGATAATATAGTAGCATGACAATACAAGTTCATCCTTCCAAAGAGCAATGAACTTTTAATTCTTAAACACACAAGACATTGGAATCGGAATGTGGAAAGAATACGAGAATATCCTAAATAAATAACACATACACAAAATTAAACCACATAACCAAACTATAACTAAATAGGCTAAGGCTGCGTTAACAAAAATGTGCCATGTAACAATAACCTCAAAATGATCAAGGCCATGTCCATATATCGTACAATAAGCCGGTAACGTAAGAATGATGGAGGTCATTATTTATCGTAGGACAAGTCAGGAACGTAAAAATGATCAAGGTCATGAATTTATATCACGTGATTATCATGACAGGCCTCCCCAAACCCCACCTCTGAGATCAGGGCCCAGAGAGTTACATGACCAGAGTTAGAGCCCAATTCATCTACTTACACACCCTCCTCAGACTTGTCTGTTGTCTGGGACAAAAAGGGCCATCAGAGACTTCCATTAGCATAATTATCAATAGCCAGTTATGCACTATTCTCTCAGCGAGTGACGTGTTAAAGAACACTACAGCCACACAAAGCCCACAGTCGGGAGGTCTCCGAGGCAGCACATGCTCCATATCAAGGTTATTTTAGCTCGAGGATCACATATCACACTGCCAATCAACTGTTTGGGAGAGCGTGTCTGGCCGGGCATGCTACCCGCCCGCAACAAAGAGCTTTGAGTTACCAAGAGGCCTGGATGGAAAACTCAGAAGCAAAGCTGCACTGTGTTATAGATGCTTGTCTGTAGTACACCGATGTTGAATAATCAGTTTGATGTCCCCATGCACAAACGGAGCTCAATTAGGTCTGACCAGTTACCAAGGGGTAAGAAATCTCTGCTGAGAGGACCCCCATCATCATCAATCATGAAATAATGTAATGAGATTACTAATGAGTATACCACAATTGGCAGGACCAAATCCAAACTATCCCTTTAAGCTGTATACATATTCGAACACACAGAAGAATAATAATACTGGGAGAGTCGCCGATCCTGCTTTTGACGTGGGTCGAAATCGAAAGCTCAGTTCAATTAATTTTTGATTTAGGATCGGAACTGTGACACCTCTACTCTGAACCCTCTTTTATCGGCTGCAGAATGTAAGCAGCAAACAAAAACTCACATCAAAATTAGGTCACTCAATGTGATGATAATGGCAGGAAAGATAGTTGAAATCAGGTGCTCACATGGTATATGTGTGACCTAAAAGGAGCTGGCTTAATGCAGTATAAGTAACACAGCTCCCTTCTTCATTTCAATGTGACCACTGCAGCAAAACAAAAGCAGTAGCCAAGCAAACAAGTTGAACTCGGCTCAACTTTGGCTGCAAAGCAAAGTGACGTCATCCAGCAAGGCACCGACCGTGTTGGCCAGTGAAATGAGTGAAATTTGCAAAATGCTGGTAGATTACTTTGTAATTCTACTATCCACCTCAATCGTCAAGATAGAGGACAAAATATTAATTACAATAACCCTCAAACACATGGATCTGTTAGTCAAATCACAATCCCAGGATTTGGATTCCCATTCCATGTTCTCACCAGCACCTGAGCACCAGGAGCGTTCTGTCCTCTGATCCCCAGTGACTTCATACATTTGAGAAGCAGAACCAAACAATCCCGACTCCAGGTCCACATGCTCGCTTTTTCTGTAGTTTACCGCCACATCACGTGGATGAAAGGTGCTCAGCTGGCATGGCGGTAAATCTGTTGCTATGTGAGCTTAGCAGCTGTTATTATGTAATTTGTCTCCAGAGTCAACAATGAACGGTCAAGTACCACAGCATCTCTGTCACGTTGTTCTAACAGACGACGTAAGAAATCGGCTGTTCTTTTCTTATTTTTTGGTAAGTACATTTAGCTTGAAGTTCAGCATCCCAATTACTGTGTCTGTCAACGTGAATAACAGATGCACCTTGATAGCTAGCTAGGGTTAGCTGGTAACATTTTTGCTAAGCTAATGGTACCTGACCCCGCCAGGCTTTAATCTCCCTCAGCTCCTACACAGCTCCTCCCCCTTGTCCAAATATGGTCACTTCTGGCTTTAAAAAAAAAAAACAAGATGGTGGCGGCCAAAGTGCTGAACTCGAGGCTTCAAAACGGCAGTCCACAAACCAATGGGTGACTACATCCACTTCTTATATGCAGTCTTTGGTTGTGTGCCTTCCTCAGAATCAAAAAGGTTTATGAAAGTTGAAACAGTCCTCATTAGCATATGACTGGCCCTATCCCATGAGGCCTCACTGCAACCAATCAGTGTTGCGGGTCAAATATTTAGAAATAATCTGATTTAACAAATTAAAACATTTTGCGAGCCTATTTTGTGTGATTCAGTGAGTGAGAAATGTGCTGATATCCATTCACTGGAAACTCCTTTACTGAGACGACTGGGAGAGTTTTAACCTAAATGCTACACTGTGATGGATGACTGACAGCTGCCCGTGCTAGTTGAAACCACACCTGGTTTCACAGCCAGCAGCAGAGAGGTCACTGGTGTTTTCTACCTTAGTGATCATTCTACAGAAAGCGATGCGTACCTCCTCGTACAAATCCGTTGGTGGCGATGGCTGATGTGGAGAGGCCAGTGATGGTTGTCACTACGGTGGCCATGGCAACGATCAAACAAGACAGAACTGTAGAGAAAAAAACAAAAAAAACACAGTATGACCTTTATGAATCTCTTAAATGAAAAGAATGTGCAACACTGTTAACAGTTTTCTAGCCGGCCTTCCAAAAACCCCGAGAGCTCTGTGAAAAGTAACGGCCCGGCCACGAAGGAGAGCTACTGCAGTGAAGTTGGCCACATGTGTCACTTTGTGGTGATATTTCACATCAAAGTGGAGAATTAACAACAAGTGCTGGGAAGGGGGGGGGGGGGTTCAGGAACAGTTGGGAGTTGTGTGTGAAGCGACAAAATAACTGACACGGAGTGTTGAACACGGGGTCAGAAGTGGCCACCCAGCGAGCAGCAGAATGTCAATAAATACGGGCTCGCTAACTTTTCTGCACGACAACATTTGAATTAGTCAGTTACGTGCAGTCTTTGTCCCATCACAGTAAAACACTGGCTGTGTATCAAACGGGCTCCTGACCCGCCGAATGATGATTCTCTGTAGTCTGGGTTGATATCAGTGAAAAGGGAAGTATCAAAATGAGTTGAAAAAGGAAAACTTCCCCCAGCTATATCCATCTATCTATCTATCACCAGCGTTACCTTGAATTACAAAAGAAAACTTTGTTTTTCTCGTAAGCCTCCAATGAGGAATAAAGAAAACTGAGAAAAGATTTCCTCAAGAACTCAAGGCAACACAGGGAGAGTAATGGATTGATTGGACCCAAATAACTTCTGTCCATGCACATAGTATAGCTATATAGATATTGTAATATCATATGTACAGCATTCTTTCATTTCAACACATGAAAATGTGTCTGCAGATTCAAACACTGCTTTTATTACAATGAACAACCTTTATGAATGTTTTAGTTAACTTAGGTTCAAGATTACATAACCGTTAATATGATATTGGCTGTTTGCGTAATTTTTGAAAATGATGCAAAGGCAGTAATAGGGGAAGTAACAAAATGTGCAGTCCTTTGTCTCTGTTCTCACGCCTTCAGCCACAGGCAGATTGCGCACACACACAACTTCCCAAGTCCAAAAAACAAACTCACAATGGAGGGCTGGGAGGATTCTAAACAGGTGAGAGAGTTGTCATGAGAGATCTCTGCTTACCAATTCCAGACTGACCCACGATCCAGGACATGCGGATGAAGAGCATCACACCCCAGATGTTCAGCATGCAGCGGACCTGCAGAGAGAGAGGGGGGGGGGGTGTTACTGTGAGTGCATGAGGAGATGGCAACGGCTGAGTTTCTACTAATGAAGGTTCCCACCATTATTTCATTTTGATAATAATAACTTTAAATGCTTCACTGCAACACATAGCACAATTTCAACATACATTGTGAGGGGAAGAGTGACAAAGTGTCTCAACACAACTAATTCACCACCGAGATGTCTCGTAAGGTCGTCGTGAAAAAAGCAAACAGAGGAGAGGAGGACTGCTGGTGAGTATAGATTTGTCTCAATGCAGCTTTTTTTACTCTGTTCTTAGTTCCCTTCCACAGTTTAGAGTAAAGATGCACCGATACTGATGCAATGCACCACCTTGTGTGTGTTTGCATCCTATTTGACTTCTCAAGTGGCTGAATGTGATTGTTGTGCTGTAGCATCGATCTCACCTCCTTTTAGAGTTCATTAGAGCCACTGATGGGGAAACTTTGACAATTTGGGAGATAAACTCTGAACTTATATTTGAATGTACTTAGTAACTAATATGAGAGTCAGGTGATAAAATATTGTCAAAATGATGTTGACAAAGTTTGAAAGTATTTGAAAATAATCTTTCATCATAATATTGATATATTCATTTTTAAAAAGGTAAAAATTCAAATTTATTCTCTTGATTTCTGATCCAAAGAAGTACAACTTTATTTCTACGACTTTTCTCTTGTTGAGTTATGGCTTTACTCTCCTGACCTAAGGCTCGGCACTTTTTCTTGTTAGAACCAAACTCATCAAAATGAAATCATAAAAAGGAATGGAAACAAAATAACTTCTGAGCTAAACTACAACAGGGACATTCAAAATAGCCCACAGTCCTTAAATAAAAGCCTTTATAAACCAAGAGACATGTGTGAGGTTTGTGTTAGAGAGGAAGTAAGTACTTCTTAAGTCAAAATAAAGCAGGATGATAATATCCAGACTGCTGACTGTCCTTTCAATAAAATGAAGCCTGTGTCAAACAGACCTCATGGTGAACCACATCTCAGTCTTTGTACCTTCCTCAGTGGTTTAACCACCGACCACTATCTGAGCCACAAGTCATTCACACTCATAAACCCAAAGTTATGCACAGTTATGATGATAGAGTGGCACATGTTTCACCTTTGATCCACTTAATTGAGTTCAACTGGAACTATTAAAGTGGACAAACAGTGAAGCTATTTCTCTTTCAGCAGGCAAGCTGCAACATTTTAAGTAACAGTTACTGTAGTTTCAGCTTTGTAGCATTTTTAGTGAAAATATTCTGTAACTCAGTTTGGCCATCCCACACTGGCTATTGACCTTGGTCTTACTGTAGCTAATACCTCAGAGTATAACAGGACATCTTTGGACTGTTGGTAAGTCTCGATATGTTGAAATATAAAAGATTTAATGACTACAAAAGAAAGCAGGGTTTGAAAAAATCCATTGTATTCTGAAAGTGACTCACCAGCACCCCCTTAACCCAGCCAAACTTGACCACTCCTTTGGAGTCGACTGCTTCCTTAGCAGCGGCCTCCTCGGGCGGGGTGAGCTCATCCCCGTTGGCAAAGCCATCCTCAAAGGGCTCCTAAAAAACACAAAAAACAGAATCATGTTAATGTTCGGAGAGACTTTGCTGTTGTCATTCATAGCTCGCTGATGAGACGCATTACAGTAGCCCGAGAGCCAGAGCATTCGAATTTGGTCCACAGGGGGAATCTTGGGTGTGGCTCAGGTGGTACAAGGAAGAAATCCCAATGGTGGAGTGTGATGGGCTGAGACAAATGTCAATCATGCAAACCAGCCCCAAAAAACACTTTCCCGCCTAATAGACCAATCAAGTGAAACCAACCAAGTACAAGTGAAAATAAATTCTAAAAACTATAAACTGTAGAAACACTTTGTTTTTCCAAAGAAAAGTAACTTTAGTCAGATCAGGTTTACAGTTTGGTTTCATTGTACATGCTGGGGGAAAGAAACACCACACTCTAGTATTGTCACGGTTAGAATCGGACCGTAACAGGATAAAGACTGCCCTGTGGAGTGCTCAAAACAATGCTCTTTAAAGGCCATTTAGGACAAAGTACAACTGGGCTAATTTCAATATACACCACAAAATGAGGTAAAATAATCACATAACGTGAACGTGAGGAAACACACTGTCTGACAGATGGACGACACTGGCTCCTAGAAAGCAGACTGAGTGACAGAGCATGTCCGTCCTTGTGTTACTTATAGCAGCTCAAACACAGGAAGCATCCCTCCTCTGCACAGACAATGCCGTGACTTGGTTTACAGCATACCTTCCTGCATTCACTCGTAACCAGCTCTGGACAAACACAGGACGTCTACACACCAATCCTTATTCTGACGCTTTCACAGGACCCCCCCCCCCCCCCCCCGACCAGGAAGATTGTACATAAAAAAGGGTGTCAGACAAAAATAAGCCAAACAGCATGACTTCAGAACAAGTCTGACATCTTTTATAGGCAGCTGAACAAAAGTGAGTCATTCCCATCATTTCCATGGCACAACGTTATGTGGCATTTAATTAGCCTGCTGCTATGTGTATTGCAAGCCACAATAGAAGTGAGGCTTTGAACAAAGTACACAGACAAGTTTGCGGTCCGGAGAGGCTTGCTGCTTAGAAAGATTTAAAAAATGTTTAACCCCATTTTTTTATCCTCCGACGACCACGATTGTGTTTAGAAAATCTCAAGGCAATCATTATGTAATTATGTAATATACTTTGTTCAAGCTGGGTTTAAGGGCAGTGTTAAGGAAAGGCCAATGGTCCACCAAAACCACATCCTTGGGGACAATGAATACCCACTGCTAACTTTACAGAGGCCCTGTGGAGTTTTTCTTCAAAAATTCAGTGTGTTTCTCACCTAAACACATTGGGCATTTCCTTGAGGTCTAAAAAACATGTAGAGTGCATTTTGTTTCTCAGCGGTTACCACTGATAAACACCTCAACCCACGATGGTCGGACAATGCTATGGAAGCATAGCGCCCACTCTCCAGTCCCCCCCCTCAGGTTGAAAACGGTTAGCTTGGTCAGCACTATTACAGATATTGGCGCCGTTTGCTGGGTGCTAGCCACCGACTCCCGTGTGCAGACAGGCAATCCCGGCTGTATGGGTTGTAGCTTCTGAAGGAGTGAGCTAATCACACGCTGCATTAAATAGAACACCTACGGTGCTTGGCACAAAAGAATTATCGATTGCAGGTATTGTTTGACTGGAGGAGTTTTGATACTACTTGGTACCGGGTTAGTTCTGATGATATCTTAAAAGTACCCAATTTACAAAACTCTTTATTATTAAGTAAAATAAGCCAATGTCAATAATAAGCCAAGTCTGAACCCAAGCAGTAACGATGTCAGTAAGGAACTATCTGAGCAAACATCTGATGTCAAAGTACTTGACAGTTTCTAAAAGTATTGTAGTTTGATCCCCAGCCAAGGTAGGACACACATTAGATCTTTTGGAGCATGAAATCATTGAAAGCTCATTATTATCTTTATCTAGAGGGGGCATCTCAACCAAAGGATATCAGTGACGAAAACTGACCGACATCATCGTTCTTAGGCCCCGTCTTAAGTGTTACTAAAGACTTTTGGTTTGATGTTCTGTGAATGAATAATTTACATTCCAATTTGTTAATGTGTCTTTTGTATATTAGTGTTGTTTCATAATCATACAGTTTTCTCTGGATATGGATGACCTTGAGGTTATGGATCCAGTGGCAGCACTGTGTCATTCTACAGCAGTGCAGAGGAAGTGTGCATATATAGTTCTGGCCTGCTGTGCAGACCATTGATCTGCAGTGATGTGCACATGCCCTCAGGATCCATGTCCACTGATGAGGACAGTAATGTGCATAATAGTGGCAAACACTGACTAAATGTACAAATTGAGACTTTTCATTGATGCATATTAATTACCCAGACTCTGGCGGCGACAACTGTACATACATACATACATACATACATACATACATATCTATCTCAAGAGTCTCGGGCCCACGGCATGTATAGAGCTGAGCCGTGTGGGTGAGGGAGGGCTTGAGCATCACTCATCATCACTTCACCTGGGCCATCTGTCAACATGAACACCTCAATGACTCAGCAGCACTGCCGCAATCTGGCCATGGCAGCTTTCTTTCCTCTTGAAAGTCATAAAGAA
This sequence comes from Anarrhichthys ocellatus, assembly GCF_004355925.1. NCBI lineage: Eukaryota > Metazoa > Chordata > Actinopteri > Perciformes > Anarhichadidae > Anarrhichthys > Anarrhichthys ocellatus. Next base: position 10,087,617 of record NW_022280046.1, read on the forward strand.
ATGTTCGAGTACTCTGTTCAGTTTAAGGGGAAACAATTGAACTCAGAACTTACAAAATCCAACAGAGATGTAGCAATTATTTCATCAACATTTAAGTAACTGTAGTTTCCTGATACTCATATGAATCATTTCTGTCATATGCATTGAATGTGTTGGAACTCTAATGTTGTTCATTCTGTACACATGACATCGATCACACTCCTGATAGAGGATCCTCCTCTGTTGCTCTCTCTAAGGTCTCTTCCTCTTTTCTCCCCATTAAAGGGTTTTTGGAGAGTTCTTCCTGTTCCTATGTGAGGGTCCTGGGACAGAGGATGTCATATGTGTACAGATTGTAAAGCCAAATGCAAATTGAAGCAAATTTGTGATTTGTGGCTATACAAAATAAATTGAACTGAAATTGACATAGCTGGATTGTTATGAGTTAAAGGCATTTCATTGCTGACAAAATAAATCTGGGGACTTTTATTGGCATAAAGCATTCATTTCATTTAGCCTCAGAATGATACATAAGAAAAGAATATTGGTGAAAAAAGACTGTGGAAAAATTCAAATGTACCCTGCCAAGTTTCAGTTATTGGCAAGATGGTTGACAAACCCAGTTAAAGCAGAGATCTTTTTAGGAGGGATTCCATCTGTTGAGCTAATTGAGTGCATTCATGTGTAGAGGGGATAGTGTGTATTTTACAGATTACGTGAGGTACCTGCATTACTCACCATGATCCCACACTTCTGGGACGGTGACTAATGGAGACATCAGACAATAGGAGGATACAGACCATCGCCTAGCCCTAACGTACACTCGGGACTGGCTAACAGTGACAACAGGGTAAAAACAAAAGTTTTGGGATTAGACCAAAAGATAGCCAGTCCCCACAGACACACAGGACAATGCAGGAAATTAAAAGAATAGCCTGATGCCTTTCTCCAGCCAATGACAGTGTGCTCTCATTAGGAGTCTCGACTCTACATGACTCACACCCCCGTCCTTTAACTTGAAGTATTTGCTGTCTAACCCATTGTTCTTCATTAGGAACCCCACATGAGCCCGAAGACTGGAGAGCGGTGACCCGCTGAAAGTGAAGCAATGATATCATCCAGCTCTGGGTAACGATGACGCAGAGTCTGTTCATGGGCTCCGGCAGAAGGAAGGTCCAAGAGAAAAGCTTGAGGTGTGCTACAGACACATGTTCACAGAGACCATACGACACAACTCTGGACTTCTCTAACCTGACAATTGTACTAGGAGGAGGTAGTAGTAAAATGTTAGCACTGACCGTACAGTTTATGGGAACTGTGGCGCTCTGAAGGTTGTCGCTTGGTTACTCTCTAAATAATCTACAACAATCTCCCAATGATTTTAGGATTACACACAGCTAATGAAAAGTAGAATGCTTCTCAGGCCAGTTTAAAAGAACATTCACTTCATTAGATGCCCGTGAATGAGGATCAGATGTACAAACAGAGAAAACAAATTGGAAAAACTATAATTACATTCAGGAACTACCTGATGAACGGACGAGCAAATAAGGCCATGAACCTGACAGTAATACCTTTTGGTAGTGCTGGGCGGTATACCGGTTCAACCGGTATACCGGTTTTAATTTCCCGTATGATATGAATTTTTCAAATACAGTCATACCGGTGCACAGCCGAAACAACTGCTGCAACTCTTCAACAGGCAGCTAAATATATTACTAGCCGCTAAGGGCGCTACGGTCGGAGCTAGTTGTCTTAACTGTATCGAGAGGGACCCCTAATCATGGTTATAACACAACAATTAATAACCCACAACTAACGCTCTAACAGGGCAAAACACCACGACACAACAGTTTGTGACAAATAAACAATTTGTAACACTAATAATTGTACATTTATAAAATTACACCGCCGAACGGCATGCTGGGTACAGCTCGCTAGCTAGCCCGCTAGCACAACAGTCTGTTAACAGCTGGGACAGGCTCCGTCATGACATTACGAATGCAATAACGATCCACCTCTGCAAGGACATGGTCCCGCTACAGACAGTCGAGAAAGATGGGCTCAGAGCAATGATTAAAACACTGGATTCAAGGTATGTCTGACCGGGGCAAAATACTTCAGCCAAACTGCTATCCCAACATTATACGAACAAACGAGCAAGTAAAGCCTTTATACATGATGACATTAACATGTTTTTGTATTCTATGTACTCCTGACAGTAGAGTAAGCCACTATAAACCTATATATAAACACAGTCATGGGAGAAAAAAATAAATAAATATACCGCGATATACCGTGAAACCGCCACAATCTTAAAAAATACTGCGATACCGCCCAGCACTACCTTTTGGTACTTGAGTTTCCACACAAAGCCCTAAACGATAACCCGGCTTGGTTTGGTCATGGGTGATTTAACGGAGTTCACTACAATGCCTGTTTGAAAAGCATACTGAACACCAGCATACTTATTATAGCGGTTGGCTTGACAATTCCAAAGATAATTAAATCTGCTTCTGGCACATGTTATTGAAACAGCTGGGCAATGGGACACATTCTTATCCAAGAGTGATGTCAGGTCATGCTGCTGTCATTATGCAACGCTGAAATCAAGGTCTGCTGCCCTTGTGTGGCCTTAGGGACCCTGTCGACAAGGGAGCATCCGTTTGGTTCATTTGTAGCCTGCCTCCGTTTCTTCATGTCGTCTCTAATGGCGACCAACAGTGTTTGTACATTACGACTTTTACATACTGCTCTGGTACATTTTCTATATACAGTACTTCAACACATCTATGAGGCCTGTTTGCTTCAACTGGTTTATCTTTATGACCCAAATGGCTGATACCATCATTAATAAATGGTGAATTCACCGTTTGCTAAGCCCCGCCCCACAATGCTACGCCACCGAGCAGTCAGAGCTACCATGGAGCCCACACTGTCACTAACTGCACTCCTTAAATAAAAATAATCACATTTCAGAGAGAAGCAGACAGAACGGTCTACAATATGCTTCTGAAGGATTTATTCAGGATATCAAACTGATTCAAAAAGTAAAAGCTACAGATCACAGAGTAGACGTGAACCACTACATCACCTGGAGATCCAGACAGAAGACAATAAAATGGAGGAACAACAGTGTTCCTGTAAAGACAGGTGGATCTTTATTCACTGTTACAATCATTTAAGTTCACTGTACTCCAATGGCCTCCACAGTCACCACGGGAGGAACGGGAGGTTCGCATCATGGATGTGCAGCCAACAAATCTGCAGCAACTGCGTGATGCTATCATGTTAATATGGACCAAAATCTGTGAGGAATGTTTCCAACAAATTGTTGAATCTATGCTACAAAGAATTAAGGCAATTCTGAAGGTAAAAGGGGGTCCAAACCAGTACTAGCAAGGTGTACCTAATAAAGTGGCCGGTGACACGGCCGAAAACCGGCTCATGGAACCCTCTGATTAAAGGAGTTTCAAATCAAGTCGGCGTCCTCTAGTATCTCTGATCTATGGCTACACTCATAGATCTCCTCACACTCAGAGCTAGCGAGGAGACCACAGAGCGGACAGAGAGGATGAAATAAAGAGCAACCAACTGTTTATGAAGGGGACACAAAAAACGGAAAAAGGTCGCTTTGCCTCTGTTTCAGTGACATCTTTAGAGGGGAGAAGGTTCTGAAGTCCTGATTTGATTTACATCATTTTGTTAGAAATGACGTCTCCCTGCCTCAGCAGACACTAAAAGGATTACATTTCTACAGCGCATTAAACAAAACACCATCTGCTTGGGATGCAAACATCACCGGGGAAGACTGAAACACTTTCAGTAACACCAGCAAAAGCCAGAAGAGGACAATTTGTTCTTGAGTTCACTTGCTTGCTTCGTGTTAGGAACAGGTTGAAGCCATCAGCTATTGAAGTCGGCTCCCCGGTTTTGGCATTCTGGTGCAACAGCAGCTCTACACGCCACCAAGCAGGTATCAACTCGATAACTGTATCTGGTGTGGCTGAGAGCTCTCCCTGCTGAGAGCACAGCTCAGAGAACAGTGCAGACGACACAGGATGAGCCGTTGAGCATCATCTACATGGCTGAAGCAACACAAAGGCTGGCTTTGCACAACAATGACAGAGCATCCAGAGCCGAGCACGCCACTGCAAACTGTACTGTGACTCGCACGGGCATCGTTACAAAAAAAAAAAAAAGTTAACCTTGGACAAAGACCGTTTCAAAGTCAAGTGAGGTTTTAAGTAACTTTTCAAGACTTACTACACATCCTGTGTGACTTAACAACATATCAAAGGACAGAGCATTTCCAGGAAACGCTGGCATGCTCTGCCGAGTACGTACTAATGAATAATCATGAATTATCAGGACTGACGCAACACACCTAATCAAAAAACAAATAAGGCTCCTGTTCTGTGAGTGAGGCTGGAACTGCTTGCTACACCCCCATTAAATAAAAAAAAAAAAAAAACAGACATCAGCGCAGCCACTTAGTTTTACTGAGGAGAGCATTATGTTGGCTCGTGTAAGAGAGTTGAACATTTCTGAAATAAAAGCCACATGCTGAAGGTTATTTACCTCACATTTAAAGCAAGGGGTTGGGAAAACAACTACTTAGGTACATATGTGAAACCTGACCTCTGCATTAAGCATCAGGAACAGTGGGCTGTTGTGATTCCACAGCTGTGACATTGACAAAATATTATTTCTTATTAATTTGGCATTTCAATACTCATCAAAACATGTTTGCCAAGGATCCTGATGACATGGAAACTGGAAGAGCAAGCACTTTCAATAAAAGGGGGGGGTCTCACACAGATCATTTTCAGGAAGCCCAGTAGAAGTGAGATAAACTACAGCAACATATGTAGTGCTTAAAAGCTTTGTCCATCAGCTGACTGCTTGATGCACAGGAAATTAGACATCTATTATATTAATAATTGATTCATTGTTTGAAGTTATTGATGATTCTGTGGTGCAGCTGAGGATGGGAAATAATAAAAAGTAAGGTTTTATCAATCCGATTCCATTATGGACGCCTCTTATTGATTCCTGATAAATTGTTGAGCGGAAGAGTACATACAGGCAACTATATTTAAACTTCTTTCACCACTGTTACAAAAACTCACTTCAACCGTCTCAAAGTCAGTATAAACTGTAAACAATTGTAAAATAACTTTTACTTTGTTATTCTTAGCTGTAGTGGTTATTTGTTTAGAAAACACACAAATCAAATAAGGAAATAAATGATTGCGTTTTTAATTTCAATATTTGCTTAAATTAAATAAAGCATTGGTAGTTAATGATAATGATGATGCGCTAGTGATAGGAAGTTAAACAGGTTAAAATTCACTCTAACATCCATTTCATATTTCTGTGAAAACATACAAGATTACATTAGAACACATAACGGTATAATAATACCTTCGCCCAATACTCGCCCATTTCTTACTGAATAGAGCTTGAACGCATCATAATGCAACCTCCGTACGTTAGCTACATTATTTAGCCCAGCAGCACTGCGCTCACCACCACCTGCTAACCGCTAACGTTAAATAGCGCTCCTGCAGAATTCAACACAGATTGTTGTTCACGGTGTAGCATTATCGGAAAGAAATAGGCCGTGTCCCCTCTGATTCATCAGCGGCAACTTTTGATCTTGTTTTTTTTCCTTCTCTCTGGCTCTGGTCCAAACAAACTGAGATATGATACAGGGTTCGTATGAAGTGTCATTGTGCATGCGCAACTGTCGGAAAACATTGACAGGAGAAATTAATAGTCACAACGACATATGATTCACAGATTCTCCAATCTCATCCCTCGTTGCAGCTTCTCCGATGAGAGCATTTGTACACTGAATATTTGGGGGGGGGGGGGGGGGGTTTGGCTTTTGAAGTGCAATGAGAGTTGCAGCCTCTGTGGGCCGTTAGCATGGCTCGTTAGACTTTTAGTATTTGTTAACAATATCTCAATAGCACCGTCCCTTGGTACACTGTGTCCGATGTACGTATTAGTTTACATTGCAGTGGTCAGCATCTTTGGAGCCAGGCGGATGCTGATGGGTTCTCAGACACCTATTTCAGTCCCCCATCCTCCCTGCGTGACTCGGTCAGAGACCGAGAGGAACGATCAGATGTCCACTGTCCAGACATCTCACCATTGTTTGAAAAAACCTCCCACCACGCAGTTCATTATTCTTTTACTGCATGAAAACTCTCCCAGAGTTGGATTCCCTGCAACCCACTGAGGCCTCTTGATAGAACCAAAAATGGCCCGGCCCGCCACTGCAGAGACTTCTGTTTATGAATTGTGTCAAATTACTATTAGACTCTGGCACGAGTATGAAAGAGGCGACGAGTGAGGCACCGGGAAAACAGTGAGGAGCTTTGTTGTTCTGCAAGATAGCAGCATCTGTAAGTGGACCCAGATGGAGAGGGAGCTTTGGGAACAGTGATCGGTTTTAGTTTGGGGGGGTGAACCATGTGTTGGGCATTGGAAGCAGGGATGGGCCCCTCATTGGTTTCAGTATTTATCTACTGTACACACCTTTAGCTGGGGATTGGCCCTGTAATGAACGTAGGGATAGGACTGCATTTGCCCTTTTACGGTTACATTGAGCTCCTTCCCGCCCTGCCACATTTGCACCTATGGCCCGTTGACTTCCAACGTTCAGTCACATGTGCTTTGTAGAAGCATGCGTTTATAGAAGCGGGCCACCAAGAAGGACTTAACTTTGCCATTGAGCGGAAATTGAGCAGATTGTGGGCACATCCTGCCATACGGCTCGCGTGTGTACACGCCAGCACACATGTGGCAGCTTGTAAACACACGTATACATGAAAGAATGACTGACCCTTTTCCATGATGCTACGTACGCGCTCACAGGAAGTTGACCTCCAAACATCCTTGACTGGTTCGTCATACGGTTTCCTTCTCTGCAGACATGCGGGATGTAAATACAGACAGAGTTCTCATTGTCTACGCGTCCTAAGTTCAAGGTGAATAACTAGGAGCTGGGAACCTTGACTTTTTTTTAGCACATAACTGAAAAATTATGTTTTCTAACAAGAGAAAACACTCATTTCCCTTTTTAGAGGACAACTTAAACAAAGGGAAGAATGCTGATAAAAATCAGTGCTGGGTGGTATACCGGTTCAACCAGTATACCTGTTTTAATTTCCCGTATGATATGAATTTTTCATATACAGTAATACCGGTGCACAGCCGAAACAACTTCTGTCGCTCTTCAACAGGCAGCAAAATATATCGTTCGCCGCTGTGAGCGCCACGGTCGGAGCTAGTTATCTTAAGTGTATTGAGAGGGAACCCTAGTCATGGTTATAATTTTATAACAATTAACAACCCACAACTAACGCTTAACAGGGCAAACCACCACAACACAACAGTGTGTGACACAAACAATTTGTAACACTAATAATTGTACATTCATAAAATTTCACCCCCGAACTGCATGCTGGGTACAGCTCGCTAACAGTCTGCTAACAGCTGGGAGAGGCTCTGTCGCTCCAGTAACGTTACATTAAAGAACGGAAAAGAGTGATGCAGGATGAACACAGACTGATCAACAAAAGGTATTTTGGTTAGACACATGTGCAACGCTGATTACCGTGTAATATGTGTGGTATTTGTTATAAATGTAGAGGGTGATAAGAAGCTGTACTTGGAGGGACTTAGGACCCAGGGGAATGTAGGTGAAGGAAACAGGAAGTGACGGAACGGAAGACACGCCACACAAACGGCTGTTCACCGCTCACTGGCCGTTTGGCCTGCCAGTCCTTTTCGGCGTTAATTAATTAATGCTTTAACGCGGAAAAAAAAATAAAATACCGTGAAACCGCCAGAATCTTACAAAATACTGTGATATGCATTTATGGTCATACTGCACAGCCCTAATAAAAATGTACACGGTCGTATACTGTGCATTTTGATTATTTAGTGTAGAGATATATTGAAAGCCTTTGATACTAGTGTCAGGACGATACACCGGTTTTGGTACACATACAATACTTTTTTTAATACCCAACTATGAGGAACAAAGACATCATTATTCCAAAAAAATAAACTTTGCCCAAATAAAGTAGAGTTTTAAACAGGCAAACTTATGATTCTAATCAGAAACTTTCTGATCAAAGAATACATTTGAGCAACCGTTGCTACTTTCAGCATGATTGCTCTGAGGCAGTGAGACCTTTGATTAATACACATACATCATCACTTATGCTCCCAAACTGTGGAACAGCCTACCCAAAAACACTAGAGGCAGCCTCTGTTGACATCTATTTCACCAAGCCTCTTTTTTAACAGCACTTTGTGTGTTCCACACAGAGCCCCACATCCCTCTTTCAAATTATCCTTTATGTATTGAATCACTTTTAAGTCTTAACATTTTTATTTATTAAAATCTTTTTTTGCCATTTTAAATGTTTTCCCATTTTTATTCAACTGTTGAAATTTTCTAATTACACTTAAAATGCATGCTTTTTTCCAACCACTTAGTTATTCTATCTGTAAAAGGAAAGTTTTGTGCGCTATCAAGTGATGTCAACATCCCCCCCCCCCACTGAGACCGACCGAGCCCCGAAGTGGAAATAGTGCACGTGCTTTGCTTTTGCTGAGCATAGCAGTGCTGGGAGCGGCCGGTCGATGCAGCGCGGGCTGCAGGCGATGTGATCATGAAGGTCGTCGCTGTTGTGTTCCTAGAAGGGGACAAAATTCCAGAAAAGGCAGAGGAGGGAATTTTGTGTGTGTTTCCATGTTGGAAAATATTATTGTAACCCCAACAAACATTTTCCAGATGTTTAACCCAAGTGTTTCATTTAGATGTCGCATAAATCAAATGCTTAGCACTGAAAAGGACTCCTTAAAGGAACTCAAGAACACTCATAGAGGGCCCTATACTAGCCTGTGTGGCTCTATACCAACAGCTTCCTTTGTTTTCTGTTTTTTGTTGCTACATTGTTGTACAATTATATGCACAATTTCAAGGAAAGTGCTGTGAAATGATAGGCTAGCATGTATGCATACATTAAAGTCTCTTACATGGGATGCTGGGGGTCTGGTTAGAAGTGACATTGACTAAATATGTTTTCTAGTTTGTATTCATCTTCCAGCACTGGTCCAGTCGGCTCTTGAGTAGACTGTCCCGGTGTGCCTCTTACACTGGCCTCAGGCCAACCAGTATTTTTAATCCCCGGCATGTTTGGTTTAGTCGATACAAGCACAGTGTTTGCAAAGAGGAGTACATCCGACAGGAGCCGATCCCTTTTCACTGCTACACCTTACACCCACTGCTGTGTGAAGCACTGACACAATTATCATCAGATACAGTTTAACCTGACGGCCAGTCCATCAGGGATCTCTGTACTCGCCACCACTGGCCCACACAGTGATGGACATACAGGCTGAACAGGACACCGGTCCCGTCAAGCTGCGGCGAGGGCGTCGTTTCGTGACATTTGGGCCCAACGCCAAACTTGTGTTTCTAAATATTCTCGTGTTCTTAGCAGCGTGACGCAATAAGCCTGCATTCCACAAGGCAGCTAAGCTGCTTTTCATCAGCGAGGTTTTTCAGGTTCAACAAGTTATCTGGACATTCTGGGCTCCCATTTCTAATCCTGATGCACACATGGAGGATGATTGTCATCTGAACATCTCTTCTCTTGATTTAACAGATCTCCATTACATTCAACAGGCTTGACTAAACTTACTTCGTACTTTAGGGCTACGAAAGAAAAGGGATAGCCTCTCCCTCATTACCAGAGGTGCCCTTGAGCAATGCTCCTAACCCTCAACAAGTTACAACAACCAAAAGGTAAACACTTTCTCAGATGATTTCAATTTCAATCCACCAACAGCCCACCAGCCATTAATGGAGCTGACATATTCGCCCTATCGTCAAACTCTAGTAGAATCCCGGGTACAGCACTAGACCTTTGAAGGGTTTTCATGGATTTATTGAACATCGTGCTGGAAAAGCTCTACTTGCTTTTCACTGAATCTGTATAACTGTACCTAGACTCCACCTCACTGTAAGGTAAGGGGAGAAACAGACCATGTACTCCCAGTTGAATTACTCTACATGTGAGCTGGTACAAATGGTCTCGGGAAAGGGAA
>NW_022280046.1:10097832-10103160 GCF_004355925.1 Anarrhichthys ocellatus
GGGCTGTGCTATTTCTGACATCAGGTTCCATGTGACGCACGTGGATGTGGGGATAAGGAGGGGGCCAGGTCCTCTGAAGACAAAGAGCACACTAACCCACACAGAGGTTTACGAGCTGTTGCCAACACAGTGTGTGCGTGTGTGTGTGCGTGTGAGTTACAACAGCTGTAAGGCCATCAGCCTGCTGAGGCAAAAGGACTCCCTCTCCTGTCAAAGGCCACACCAGAAGCCCAGGGCATCCTTTGCTTCCTGTGTACAATCTGTGCAGCAAAACAAAGAGAAGGGGGAGTAGCATAGAAACAGTGGGAGGGAATGATTGCTTAAAAAAACAAAAAAAAACAAAAAAAAAAACGGAAAACTAAACACGCAACACTCTGACAACGCATCCATTGTGCAAGCTCACAACATCTCCTGTAAAGAGCAGCAGACTCAACAGCTGTACCTCGCTGTTTGCCGGGCAACATGTAGTCAGAGCAGAGCAGCTGGCACCTTGTTGTTCTCTGGTTTGTCTTCTTTTTTTAAGAATTCCACAAACACGAACATTCATGAGGGTGACATGGGTGGAAGCCTAAACTCAAATTTCATGAGAAATGACCCGATTCAATCAGTACACTAGACGCGTGTCAGGACATGTTTAGCAGAAAGCCTCCGAGGATTAGAATTAAATACTCAAATACACCTTGTATTCAAAAAAGCAGCAGAGAACGTCCTGAACAGACTTATTACACTTATAAACTTGATTTTAGGACGTCATCCAGCTAATAAGTATGAGAGTTCAAATTAGAGGTGAAAATACAGTATACCATGTTTTTACAGCTTATCTGAGAATCACATACTTACTTAGGCCGAGTGAACCAATCAGAGTTAAAAGTCTGGGAATCCTTTGAAATCTTTCAATGCCAGTGCAGAAAATGTACCCAAGTTTCACGACTACTTACATTTTGTCCTGCAATAGTCGGATTTTTTTATATATATATATATATATATATATATATATATATATATATATATATATATATAAAAAGTTGTTCAGGTTTATCTCACAGCTTGTATTAGTTCTTCAAATAATAGGCCAAGTACTTCAAACATCAGTGATGTAATTAAGAGTAACTCACATCACATCCCATGTGTGAATGAACCCAATGTTTGGTTTTTGTTGTACTTTGAATGTAAATATGTTGCCAGAGTGCATAAAAAAAAAAAAGCATCAAAATGGACTAAGAGATTGTTTATCCAAAAGAGTGCCAGGGGAGGATCTCCCAGAGCCCCCCCTCAGGGCTAAACCCTGAATGTATGCATTTATTAACTGGCCCCAAAAGTGCCCCGAAGCCAAAGCCAATTGGGTATCTAGGCTTTTACTCAATGCTTTTGTCCCTAGCTTTGTATGTGAAGAAGTTATTTTATACAATGTACCATTGCTGTATTTCTCTCCACAGCACTCCAATACGTAAAATAAAGTAATTTGATTTGAAAGAATGCTTTGACTAGCAGAATTCATTCATTCGTGGTGTAATCATTTCAGGAGATATACAATTTTGGCGGTTTCTTCGGTTCAAGTCTCAATGTAATTAGTGATATGTTGAAACGACTAAATAGATGAAAGGAAATATAACCCCTGCCTGGGAGGGAGGGGTTCACATTGCTCAACAAAAGTGACCAGACATGACAACAGCAGAGTTAGAAGAGCTGCTACACTGGAGCAGCTCTGAGGGCGCCGTTAATATTTAAGCACAGCGCATTTCTGCTCGGCCGCGCCGGACTGAATAAATCTGCCCCGTCACCGCTCCCCTTTTTGACTGGTCAATATAGACCTACAGCACACTGCTGCTGGCTACTGCTGCCTGATCCAGGACCAGTTACACTAGGACAGGCAGCGAGACACTCCTGCCTGTAATGTCCCATCCCAACAAATAAACCCACTTTTCTCCTTGTGGCGCTCACCATCTCTGCCCCTATCGGGAGGCGGGAAGAACCTGAGGTTTTCATCAGTCATCGGGGAAACGCAGTGGCATGACAGCATGCTGACTGACACATTGATTGCCGTGAAAAAAGTCCATGAGCAACAGTCAATTGGTACAGCGGAATTTCCATTGCACGTTTCGATCTGGACGCGCAGTACAAAGCGGGGAAACGTTAGAGAGGATACAGTGGAAACACCAGGGTCACCATGACCTTCAAACCACCACAAACCATTATTTGATAGTCCAAGAGCCATTTCCCAGATATTGAGCTAAACAGTGCTGCCTCTATGAATGGGAGCCAGTGACGGCAGCTAATTGAATCCCGCCATGTATCAGTTGGCCGTGCGTATTTGCTAGCAGCAGTAATTTAGTGGTGATGAAACAGCCTTGACTCCCGATACTGAACTATGTTCTTGCCATGAAGACACAATAGGAGCCCTCATTCACAACCTTGAGAAAAAAATGAGACCAGCTTTTCATCACAAACTACTTGAGGACTGGATCTGGGGGACAGGAGGCTCACCGGCTGCTTCAGAGATTAAGGAACGGGGGAAGGGAGATTGCTTTTCACCATTTTTCATTAAACTATGCAACTGACCGCAGGAAGTGATCGTGGACGAGAAGCATCCTGCTAATGTTAAGGGACACAGTGGAGAACCTCTCGTCAATCCAGAACCCAGCTCGTACCCACGTCTTTAGACCCGACTCAACCCTACTGCCCAATTAGAGACCCTTACTTGACCCAAGGCACCAAGCTATACAAACTGACCTGAAGCCCGAGACCTTTAAGGCTTATTGGACGATATGACAATTGTATGTCACAATTATCTCGACCGTGACATCTGGAGATCAAACTTGTTCCAAGACGCAGGCTAACCGAGCTATCTGGATAAGACAGGAACTCACTAGTGCTGCAGGCGGGGTTTTACTACCATCAATACAGCAGCAGCATGTATAATCCATTGGGTGTTGCATCACATCCTGTGTATTGATAGGCTAAATGGTCACCGCATTTCCAGTAGTAACAGAATGGCTCGGGGCAGTAAATGTCTTTCTGGATTTAGAGAGATTGATGTTTGTTAGTCCTTTCACAAATTCATCATGTGCCATAAAGCAAACCGGACAAGTGAACATTACTAGAGACCTAGTCACCACTCATCATTCTCAAACACAGAGGCTAGTCGTTTGTTTCACAGTGTGTTCAGCAGTGCAATACTGCCCCCCCCCCCCATACAGTCTGCCTGATGGTAACCATTTCTATGCAAGTCTGAACCTATGGTACCACTTAGACCAACCAATACTGGGAATTTTATGTTATGTTGATAATTAAGAGTTAAAAATCCAGAAAGAGTTGTTTTGCTTTTCACATACACATTTATGACAAAAATATGAACTGAGACAGGACATTTTCCAGTCAAGCAATAAACTCTGTATGAAATAGGATTGGGCAATATGGATATGGCCTTCTACCACTGGCATTTAAAAAAAAATATATATAATAAAAAAAATTTAAAAAAAAAAAAAATTTAAAAAAAAATCAGGATAAAGTACATTTCTGGAAAGTCTATTGCGAAACTGTTCTGTATTCAGACAATAATATTTATCATCACCACGTGACTCCCTCTGGAATGAAAACATGGCATTCCACATGATGGCCTTCCCTTGAACAGCCTGATATTTCAGCTCACTAAGTGATACCAGCGTAAATAGGTTCATCGCTACTTGCTTAACAACTCCATATACCGCCCATGATTTATTGACAATAATCACTTCTCACGTTGGCTCCTAATCACTCTCCTAAATCTCCTCAACATCCTGACAAACCACTTCGTTCTGGACCGAGAACAGCACTCATGACATGTTGATAAGAAGCGACTGTCGTACATTTTATGACTTCCTTTGTTGTGTTAAATCCAAAAACTGGCACAAAGAGGGGTCAAATACCAGTTAGAGACCTCTGTCCCCGTAGCAGGAAGCTCAAGGTATTTTACTCATGCGTTACAATCATCCAACTTGTGGTGGCATGAAGATGTGCCAAAGGGAAGTTACTCAACACCAGGCAGCACAGGGCTTTCGCAATGAATGTCATTGTGCATCTAAACCACGATGCACGATGATGTACAACCATGACACATGAACATAGGCAATGTTTTCGGAAGTTGCAAAGAGACAGCCTTCACTGCACAGTTCTATCTCAGATCAGGCTAACGAGGGCCAATGCTAAGGTGGTGAAATATGGCGATCAATGTTTACCAAGACGACGTCCTCAAATGTCTTGATTTGCCCTCAACTCAAAGACATACAGTTTACCGTCATAAAGGATTACAGAAACCAGGAAATATTCACATTTAGGAAATAAGAATGAGAATTCTGACTTTTGTTTCTTTGAAAAAAAAGACCGAAACCAATTAATCGATTGTCAAAATAGTTAACGATTAAGTTAATAGTTGACAACTAATCGATTAATCTTTTTACCAACACAATACTTTTTAATACCTTCCTTTTAGAAATAAAAACACGAGTTTCCTCAATACCTTTTGTTAATTAAGGCGAACAAAAGAAGCCAGTTCTGAATTGTTGAAACACAAGCCGCTGAACAAGAACTCGGCTAAATAAAATCCTGTACCAGCTTTCGAGTTGTTTTTTTATACTCTGTGCAACGGATACTCCCCCATAAAAAAGGTACTGACTTCGGATAACCACAAACAACACGAAAATACGCCATCTTAGCAGCTGTTCCAAGGTGCCTCTGATGGAGCTAGACTAACCATGTCGGTGCTAAGCTAAGCGAAACAAGCTACGTCTGAACTGAGCACACAAATAAAACGATCTATTGTCTCATCATCAAACGGGAACATTTTCCAAAGTGTCTAGGCATTCTATTAAATACAATGTGACGCAACCCCTAGTGACTGATAGAAATCCATTGTCCACTGGTCCGATATTTCAGCCGATAGGTAACAACAAATACGAGAACAGAAATGTCAACGACGTGTTTGAGATAATTTGGTAACAGCGTAAAATGTCCCGTTCACTACATATCAACTCTTTACAACCAAATTTAACCCTTGTGTTGTCCTGGGGTCATTTTTGACCCCAGGACAACACAAAATGTTCTAAATAAATGAGACATCATATTTTTGGTTTAATATTGAATGACTTTTCCTAATTTAATGGGGACAACTGGGTAAACACAAACTCAACATGTTGATATGTAAAGTGATATGTAAAGCCATTAAAACACCCAAAAAATATCTCTTTCCAACTTTAGGTCAATCAGTGAGATTTTATGGTGATCTGCATATTTCTCCATAGTCCCGTAACAGGGATTCTGGATGTATACGGGTTTGGGTGTCGGGGGGGGGGG
>NW_022280046.1:10103260-10154765 GCF_004355925.1 Anarrhichthys ocellatus
GGGGGGGGGGTCAAATTGCTGGGGTCAAAAATGACCCCAGGATAACAGGTGTTAGAAAATTTGAAGGTAGCGTGAGGGTTAAATGTTGTAGAAATGAATGTTGACTTGTTTTATATGTCAGGTAATGACTTGGAATAAAGTTGACGAAGGAGTTGGAACACAGAGGTGGGTGATAATTTATACTGTATGCTTTATAAACAGTCAAACCTGACGGGGTCATTTTTGACCCCAGAGGACAACAGGTGTGATTATGTGCTGCCATTAGAAAAAATTCAAATGATTCAAGAACAGCATCCTCACTAAACTTTGATATGTACCTCTTTGTGATCAGTCAAATAGTAAAAAAATAATATAAAGTCAAAATAATTCATTGTATTTTCACTCAAAAACAGGGTATACTTTTATGTAAACAAGGTCTATTGGCCCTAAATTCCAAAATGAAGGGAAACATTTGTTGTAATGGGTTGGACTGAAGTAAGACTAAAGGTGTAAAACAGAATTGATTGAGAATTTATACTATATGCTTTAAAAACAGTCAAACCAGGTGGAGTCATTTTTGACCCCAGAGGACAACAGGTGTATGGCAGTCGGGAGGACAACACAAGGGTTTTAAGGGATTCTTCACAAAGATGTTCATTTATGTAAAAAAAATAAAATAAAATAAAATAAAAATAGCAGCAACATCCACAAAGCCCCACTGATTCATGCCGTTATCCACATTTATCAGAATTATCTGCTTGAGCTGCATCAAAGAACTGCATCTCTAATTCAGAAAGGGCACTTGGGGATCTAAGTTTTTTTTAAAGGGTGCAACAGCTCACGTACTGCATTTGATGAATGTCTTCTATTCATAGTCTAGATGTTTATAGTGCAGACTCTGGAATAGCGCTCTATTCCAGAGTGAGTAATCAGTGTAAATTCATCAGGGCTGTGATGTATTAGTCGGGCTACTCCTGCCAACAGTTATTTTGATGTTTATCAAAATGTAACCTTGACAATTAAAAGGCAACTCAGGGTCAGACAAACACACTCCAGCAGAAGTTACTCTCTTATATCACTTGTAAGATGGCACATGATTTAAACTCATGGATGACAGACTGAGTCACTCAACCAACTGACGGACACGATGAAAAATGGGTGCTTTTGCGATATAACCAGGATTTTTGGATACATTTCAAAATGATACATTTGTTTGAGGCACTTTGGTGGAAGAATACCCATAGGTCGACACTTGCGCTATATGGACAAAAGTATGTGGACATCAAGGCCAATATACTGTACTTTTGCCCGGGGCCTGTTGTGGCCTAGTTCCACTGAAGTGAAAGCCTAATGCTCGGGCGTGTAGTGATATTTTAGACAACAGTGTTCTTTAAACTTTGTGGCAACAGTTATGGGGAAGTTTTAACATACCAGTGCCCTCATGCACAAAGCCAGCTCCATGAAGAGATGGTTTGGTCTGCACAAAGCCCTGAACTCAACCCCATCCAACACCTTTGGGATGAACTAGAACGCAGACTGTGAGACAGACCTATTGAGGTTGGTCCTCACTAATGCACTTGCGAATTACATGGATCATATACGTATATATACACACACGCACAGTATTTCTCAGTCAGATAATTGCAGCTAGATCCAAACTGCTGTGTTCCTTTAACAAGTGTATTGTTCATGAAGTAAACAAAAGGACAGAGGAGCAGCACCATAAAACCATCAGCTGCACTCCTTTCACAAACGTCCAGTCATTTTGATGAGACACTTCCTCCTACTGTCTGCCATAGATTAAAAGTTAAATATGTGAATGATACAAAAAAAAAAAAAAAAAAAAAAAAAAAAGCAGTGGTGCAGGTTTGCTGTGACCTAGAAGGAGCGTTCAAGGAAAAGCACGTGATATTTCTGTCTGCACATGTGCAGACTGCCAATATGTGCACGACACATAACCTGGAATGTAACGATAGTGTCTGTAGTACTTCAGGATGAACCGAGGATGGGACCACTTCATTTAATCATGATGTGCGTCACTCAATATAATCAAGACTTAACGTTTTTATTAACAGTCATAATTCATTCACTATGTGCGTCAGTCAGTGTGCTCACGGCGCTGCTGTGTGGGGGCTCACCTTGTCTAGCTCGTCGTGCAGCTCCGACAGGGTGGGTCTGATGAGTTTCTCCCCGAGCGGCGCTGCCGTCTGCCGGTAAAAATCGATGTTGGGCACGGCATCGATGGTGTTGTGGCCAAAAGTCCTCATGTAATAGGTGTGGGTGTGGGTGTCGTAGTGGTAGTGATGCTGGCCCCCCGTGGATGAATGCAAGCTGGTCTCGCTCATTACCGTGTCCCCGTTCTGCAGTCCATCACCCGGCGCCTCCGGAGAGGCCGCGCTCTCCGCTTCACTGGGATCCGCGAAGTTCACCACGCGAAACCGGCCTTTGGCTTCTTCTCCGCCGCCGACACCAGGATTCGCACCCGGACCCTCTAGAGGAGCCGCGGGAGTGGCTGCATCGCTGGATGGGACGGTGGTGGAGGCGTCGGAGCTCGGGGACTTATCTTCCGTGGCGCCCGCAGCCTCAGCCACTATGTCTACCTGGAACCGGCTCTGGCTGGGGGTCGGACCGGGCGGCTTCGGCCCCGCATCTGGAGTTAGAAAATCACAATCCGTCGCGGCGCTCTCTGCCGAGGCGGAGGGTGTGGAGGATGGCGCTGACATGGCACAAACAACACAAATGAACGTGGAAGCAGTGTGGGGGGAAAAATACGTTGTGGCCCACAAACTAAGTGTGGAAGCCCGGGAGTCGCCCCGTGACAAACGTTCAACCGTCTTCCTATTTACAAGGAAGAACACGCTGCTCTGCCCGCTCAGAGACTGGTAGTAGCTCGTTAGCTGCCTCAGAACAAGAGGCTACAGGCTGGAAACTTTTAGCCACTCTCCCCCTCCTTCTTGAGCGGCAGTAAATCCAAAAAATACTCCCGGCAACTTTCACTCGCTCGGCCACTGGACTATATCCCGTCCAGCCACGGTCTTTTTGTCTCTCGGTGTGGGATGCTGTTGTGGACCTTGCTGCTGCAGCTCCTCCTAGACTCCCGGAGCTGCCCTCGCTGCTATTATACACACTGCAGTCGGCATCATTAAAGGGTGGGCTCCCACTGAAGGAGGCCTCGCGAGATCTCATCTATCGCGTCTCTTTTGTTTCTCAAAGGGTGGGAAATGTCGCGAGAAGACATCATATTACCCAAACAGTATGCGTGACGTTGATAAGCTGGAGGGAACGTTTATGGGAGGGAAGCGGAGGAGACGAGGAGACGAGGGGGTGAAACTGCACCAACAGCTTACCAATACTTTGTATGGTGTGCGTGCGTGTGTGTGTGTGTGTGTGTTCCCCCACCTGTGCCCCAGGCCCCAGCGCACATGTTCACCTATACAGCAGAGCACACTGAACATATGTCACAGAAACTGTCGTGCATATGTGCCCACTCAGGATTTAAGAAATCGAACCTCTAAAAACTGCTGAGGCCGCTGTTATTTTACAATACATGTTTCATGCTTTTTTTAGTGGTATTTCATACTTGTAGTGACTTAAGAGATGTTAAAAAAGAGCACACGACAAACCAGCATTAAAGTCTACAGCCGGGTTGACTGGAATGACAGCTTGAGTGTAATATCTTAAATTCAAACCAGTTAGTTAACAGTTTAAAAAACTCTTTAAAATGCTGAACTACAAAACACCACTCGTCAACGAAAAAAAATAAAAAAGTTAACCAGGTTATTTTGAATCAAAGTGGAAAAGTAGATAGAATATATCAAATTATAATAGGTTTTTGTAGAGAGCACAAATATACAAAATTAAATATGAAATTAGTAAAGGGACCCCAGAGTCTTTGTATTTGCATCATGAGAACAATACTGATACTTCAGGAGTAAAATAGAACATAAAAGACAGAAGTAAGATAGAAAGTGGTTCCAACTATATACAGTATATATATCAAAAGTATTTATGCATAATAAAAGCGACTGTTATATTATTATGTAATATTATTTTACCCGTCCTGTTAGTCCCAATTAAGTGAAATCTCAATCCACAGCATACAATGATATTTCAGACAACAGTGTTCTTCCAGCTTTGTGGCAACAGTTTGTGTTTGTCCCTTTCCTGTTTGAACATGACATGGGCCTCCTCCACTAATCCAGGTCTATAAAGAAATGGCTTTCCAGTCTGCTGTGGAAGAACTTGATTGAAACCTGTCCAGAACCTCTGGGGTGAACTGGACTCGAACGGCAGAAGCCATGTTCCAACATCTGGTGGAAAAGCCTGAACATGGTAGAGGGGAAGCTGTTTAAATATTTACTGACATCCTGACACTTAGATGCAGTAGTTTTGGCCTTAACGTTTACTGTAGTTATGCTCTGGGACTGCTAGCCTATTACAGTAGCATTTATTAACTCTCCATCATTAGCTTGGTTGTCTCACTCTTCAACAGTGAGTCTAAAGTTGATGTACTTTTTTAACATGATGTCATAGATCAAGCTGAAATTAGAGGAAGCCAGATGCAAACAGGTTCCTTTAAGGAGCCTGTGGGACCAGTATTCCGCATTTAAATGCCATTGATCACACAGACCTTATAATTACCTTGTGAGACAGCATTGATCGCCTGTAATCCGGTTTTGGCAGTAAATTAAGTTAGACTTAAAGCTCAGTGACCTAATATGCATGGAGGAACTCGATACTGTAACAAAGGACGTTGATATGAATAACAGTGTTTTTACAGCTTTTGTGCATACATATTTGCCCTATTATTATTATCTTACCGCATGCATCAGTCAGTAAAGGTAGAGGGTGAAAACTAGGCTGAGAGCAGCTGAAAGACCATAACAGCTTTTTTGGGCCAAGGGCCAACTTTGAGCCTGAACAAGCCTTGAATTACGAGTTTATTCCAAACGCAGAAAGTTTACTTAATGTTGAGTATTGCTTTTGTCAAAATAAAGCAGATAGGCTGAATAGCTGCTTAAGACCTATTTTGTCTTCAGTGATCTTGACATTAAAGACAATGTAGACTACAGGTTTGACACTGCTGGTCATTCCCAGCGAATATATGTTGTGTCAATATATTAGTGATGATGTCATACAGAGGGAGTGATTGAAATGTGGTAGTACACACGGACATCTGGTAGTATGATTAGTGTCACAGTAATGACACCTAATGAAATACAAATTGTACAACTGTCTTTCTGTGTTTTTTATGTGGTGAGAAACGGATCATTGAAAAGGCAACAGAATGGGAATGGACTGGAGCAACGCCTTGTGGCATATCATGTCCCAGTATAGGACAAAATCACCTCAAACAAGAGTAGCAGACCTGGAGGCTGCCTTTTCAAAAAGTAAAATAATCCACATTGTACATAACAATATCCCACCAGGGGGTACGTACAAGTAACCAACAAGCACAATATTAAACAAACACAGTGCGTAGCAAAAGGAGTGTAATAATAATGCATACATTCATCTAGAACAAAAGATAAGAGCACTTTTCATAACTATCATTTTTGGAAAGAGGTCAGGACAGGAGTTATTATAACATTCATGTATAACAGTCAGACATTTAAAAGTTATATTAACCATTAAATATGTTAAATATTGTTTGCCTGTAATCAAAGACACCCATAAGGGAATATATTTCACTGGAAAAAAAACTTGTTAAAATTTGAATAACATGAATGTCACACAAAAAAGTAGTTTTAGAGCTGAACTCACATAACTAACCTCTGATATGAAAGTCCTTTTTGAATTGAAGAAGGGTTTAACTGTGTGTTTTTATGGTGCTGTCTTAAGGAGATTCCTCTCACCTCTTTTGTTCACAGTGGAAAGATCAAACTTTTGTTTCCAATTATACGATCTCAGTGTGACCTCACCCTGGAACCCTGGAAATCTTGCCCTAATGACCTCACCCTCTGTATATTGTATGAACCCCATCTAGTTCACTGCACAGAGACCCAGAACCCAACCAGTCACTCCGGCTGGAGTCATAGAGGCGTAGAGGGAGCTATTCCCAATAAAAGCCTTACTCACTTGACTGTGACACATTGTTGGTGAAATATACTGTATATACGTCTTATAGTGTGCTTCATAAGTAGTAAATAGCGTGAAGGGCCTGTCAAAGCTACCTTACACCACTGCTCTTGGCAATTTTGGTTACCAGCCCTGTTTGCTTGACATATGGAGATTACATTTGTAGTGATCTCACTATTTGACATTATATTTTTTTGTCTATAGCCTACCTACGTTGGGAGATGTAGAAGGAAAATAACAATTTTTAAAAATGTAAAAAAAAAGGTCTGCTTTTTTCCACCCATTTAAAGAGAGCGTACTATATCAGCACAGAATTTGTGCTCATTCTTGTGCTGGGTGTTTGGATTTCAGAGACGTTAACTGATCTGAATGTGCTACCGCCCCATCCACATGCATCGCAGCAAACAATGTTATTTAGTATGTAAATAACTCTGTTCTGTTTGTATACTCACAAGCATCTTTTCTCTGGTGAAGCAGCTATTGTTTCTGATAAAGGAAGGAGTGGTGGTCAAAGGAGCTACCAGTCGATCAGATAGGGACTCATGCATAATGCTATTATTACAAGCCACAAACAGCCTGGCCCATTAGAGATGGGCATGGACATGCAACAACTGTTGGTGAAATAAACAACCCCAAAGTTTAAACCCACCCTTTTTATAATTCAAAGTGAACTTGTCTAAGCTGAGTCTTGGAGCCTTACCATACCAAATAAACTGTCTGGTTAATTTGTTGAGGGAGGAAAAGAATGTCGATGGGATCTGAATCGGAAGTGACTGAAACATAAATAAGAATCTGAGCAGGATATATTTATTTTTATAACACTGATTCTGCCCAATAACGTGAGTGGCAAATCGATCCATTTTCTCAAATCCTCCTTCATCTTCTGCAACAAGCTGCTTAAATCAAGTTTATAAAGGTTATAAAGGCAGAATTTCACTTTTATCAAGGTTGACCTTATATCAAGAAAATGATCCATATGATTTGAAGACAATCTTAAGATGGGAAAGTGAGGTTTCAGGATTAGTTAGATATAGGATGATGTCATCAGC
The DNA here is from genome assembly GCF_004355925.1 of Anarrhichthys ocellatus. Taxonomy (NCBI): domain Eukaryota; kingdom Metazoa; phylum Chordata; class Actinopteri; order Perciformes; family Anarhichadidae; genus Anarrhichthys; species Anarrhichthys ocellatus. The sequence continues at coordinate 10,110,367 of NW_022280046.1, forward strand.
AAAAAGTGATATCATGTCAGGGCCAATCTCAAAGCCATTTATATTAAGATGGCCTCTAATGGAGAGTACCAAAAGGGGCGGGACTAACTGGACATCCCTGCCTGTTGCCCCTATGGAGACGGAAAGAGTTAAACCTATTAGTAATAATCCTAAAATGTATCCAAAAACTAAATGAAAAATGACCATTTTACCATGTCAAAGGCCTTCTTAGTGTCAAGCTTTTTTTTTTTTTTAGCAAAGTGGATTATGTTAAATAATCGCCTTAAATTATCAGAAGACAGTCTATTGATTATAAAGCCTGTTTGATCCGGATTGACCAACAGGGGGAGACATGTCTCTAACCTGTTAGATGTCATTTCAAGGACAGAGATTGGTCTATAAGAGGCACATTTTCCTGTATTTCCCCTCTTTGTAAATAGTCGTAATAATAGTTTGAGCAAAAGAGTCTAACTAGTACGTCCATTAAGAGTGATAAAGGGAACATCTTTAAATTCTTTATAAAATTCCGAGGGAAAGACATCATCCCCCGGAGATTTATTGGTAGATAGAGATTTGATAGATTCTGTCAACTCAGACCTAGAGAAGGGTTCTCTCAGACCGTCTGTCTTACGAGAAATCAGTCTGTTTTTGTTAGATCCCCATTTGATTGTGAAGTATAAACGTCAATATAGTATTTTTGAAAGGCATCATTAATTTCGATGAGATTAGGAGGTATCTCATTGGAGGGTGTCCATAGCATTAAAGGACAGTGTCTGATCCATTACATCAGGTAAGAATAAAAGTCAGCCATAGATTTAATCTCTTAAATGAACTCTCGTACGTTTTAGAATGATACATGACATAGAAACAGCAGTACAATGTTACATAATTATAACATAATGGTAAAATGTACATCCTGGTACTCCCACTCTGCCCTTGAATTCAATCATTGGCGGCTCAGATGTTGAAGTAGAAAATGTTCATGGGAATTTCTGTGTCAAATTTTCACCAATCCACACCCATGAATTTTCTTTCTGAATTTTTTAACCCTAATATATTTAAATATTGTTAAATATATTTAAAAATACTTATACATGTGCACTTCATTCTGTCATCCCTATTCACATTTACTTTGCTCTAACATACATTTATTTTGATCATTTGTCTTTTCTTTTTAGTGTACGTGACTTTCACTGACACAGAAAGTTTCACCACAACCACAACAGGAAATCCACAAACCCTGATTATTACATCTGTTACACTGCTGTGGAATAGCTTTTCTCTACAGTGATGCTATTTAGGGTCATCCTGTTGATATGTAAAATACACACATATCAGTGTGTACATCTAAAGGCAAAAGCTTCAGAAGCCCTGAGAGGCAAGTAAGGGAACAAAGATCAGATGATACATTTAGTCTGATCTAGATTGTTTTACGTGCTGTGTTTATGACTAAAGAACAGGTGAAAAAAAGGTTTTGCAGGTAAATTATTATTGTTTTTTCATCAGGATAATTTAAAAAATAATTGTTGTAATACTAATTCCAGCCGCACAAAGCTGAAGAGCACCACTACCCCATGCTCTAAATAGGACTAAAAGCATTAATGTCTTCTTCCGGGTGAGTTTTGATTTACATCACTTGCTAACAAATATGTACCTTGTGTTTAGAGTCCATGGAGAAACTTATAAACATTTGTTTTCACCTGACAAAACCCTTTCTCTTCCCCTGGATTCACAGATGGAAGAAAGTAAGTAATTATCCAGGTAAAACGTTTGTTTCACATGGCAAAACATTTTTTTTCTTACCTCTTCTTAAGTCAGCAGGAGATAGTCCCACCCGACCTATCTTTTTTACATTTTTTGGCAGACCTTATTTTGGGCCTCGCCCAGACCCAGGGGAGGGCGCTGGCCTGTTGCAGATCTTGTGGCTTTTCCTGAATGGGACCACTCCCAGACAATGTTGGAGGGAGTCTGACTGCTGAGGAGGGACCTTGTAGTTTATTTGATTGTTTATTTGTTGGTATGTTTTGTGTTTTGTGTTTTTTGTGTTAAGAGGGAGATTAGATCCAAGCAGTCCCGCCTCATACCTGCCCACTCCGGAAACGGGCCGGGAGACGGGCAACCACCCATCGACACCCGAAACATTTTGATTTGCTCAAACAGCACACAAGTGGGACACGAGGGTTCAGAAGCTGAGCTAATGCTGCTCCATGACGTCCTCCAGCAGGTCTCAAGTTTCCTGGTCTGGCCGGCTGCCTGTACTGCAGCAGGGTGTCATGCTGATAATCACACAGTGACAGGCGTTGCAATATTATTTCACAGAGGTGTGGAAGGTCAGACCCCCCAGAATCTGGGGGCTCATTAGCCGGAAGGACTCCTAATCCAGTTAATGCCGGATATCATGACTGTGACACACTCACTCCGTCTCTCACTGTGTCTACACTGTAACATGTAACGGTAATGACTTACTTGACTCTGACACTATCTGACCTAAAAGCTTTAAAAAAAGAGTTTGAATCCTTTTATATTTGGTTAAACAACTCTGAATAAAAGAGTTGCCATTGTTCTACTGCCTTCTGGTCTTCATCATCACCACCATCTTGTCACTGCTCGCCGAATCTTCACCATCATCATCATCAGAGCCACTGACCCCACTTCTCACCGCATTTACACAGAACTCATTTACAAAACAGAGTGAAAACACGACGAGACTGATTTTGTGTTGTGTTGGTTGTTCTACAAGACAGTTGTCCCGCACTTTATTTATCTGGTACATTGGATAACTTAATCAGCCACATTAGCCACTGGTCCATTTGATTGCAGTTACTCAGCTATTTACTCATTTGTGTCAGTTAAAATCTGTTATTGGTCCCCATGCGGATGGCAGTTTGTGTTCTTGGCCCAAGGTGTTGTGGAAGTCTGAATCAGTTTAAGAAATTCAAAGTGTAGTCGTGAAAATGTAAAGAAATTATGTAATGCAAATTGTTCTAATAAGTAAATGGAAATACATCAGAAAAAAAGACAGTAGTTGAGCAAGAACATGTCATTGTATTTCAATCTCCTCCATATTCGATGATATACCTGAACGTATACTGGGAACGTCTGGCCCCTGTCCCCCAGGTCCTCAACTTCTACCTCTGACAGAATATCTCATCCCGGGGAGGTTGAGGAAATGGAATCTGAGCGGGCCAAGTTCAAAACTTCACTTTAGTCGAAGTAGAAACGACGTTAGGAAGGATCACATGCTGATCCTCAGCTGCACTGACTGAAACATGACACTGACACATTCCACCTGCCAGTGTCATCTCAACAGTCCGACACACACGCACCCAAAACTGAAACACGGCAAGTGACTTTCTCAGAACACAATTGCGCTCATGTAAACATGTGTAATGAGACTCGGAGGAGCCAGGAGATGAGGAAATGATAGAAGCTCAGGAGCTTCAGCTCGTCTCCTGTTTTTCCTCATGATCACCAATCTTATTCTGGAGCCACGCAATCAGCAAGATCATCAGTCCTGTGCTTGGACTGGACAAAAGTTGTCACATGAAGTGAAGCCCTCAAACATCTAAAGGAAGCTGGCTTCATATCAAGAGATAACCAGAAGGGTCAAAGGCCCAATACCAATCTCCACAGTCACAGACTTTAGTTCTGTCCCACTGTCAAATCATCGAGTATATGAGGGCTCTCTCACAAACATTTTGAGCTCTTTATGAACACTTTCCACTTTGCCTGAAGGAATTACCCACAATTCCTAGCAATGTGACGTTAAACACAGGGTTGCCAGTGGAGACGTAAAAAAAGAGGACGGCACATGTGTGTCCAGCCTGGAATATTACATTTAAACAATAAGGATTACAGATGGAACATAAAAACAGATGAGGAATGAAGCAGAGATTATATTACACACATTTATTTATCAAACATTTCATTTTTTCCTTGAAGCTTTTTGGACAAAAGCGAGTAAATAGATTATTTGAAATGACCTTTCATCTTGTGAGGAAAGAGTCTGGAATCAAATCAGGGAGTAAAGAGTATAAATAATTACCCACAATTATACATCATATTTTTTGATGTTGTCATAGTAACATGATATGTTGCAGCAAAGTGCTGTCCCATTTATATTAACACCATTTCAAGCCCTCACAGTCGCTCACACTCAACCATTTACCAGGTGATGTCAGTAAGTCCTGAGGGTTCAACCCAAAGTTTTGGTGATTTGCATGTTTTGAATGTAATTTACACTTTAGGCTGGTAGGAACATCTGACCTGAAGGTTAGGATACAAACAAGGCAACAGTTCTCCGTCACTAAGGTTTTTCACTTGTTAAGGACATTGAGAATTAAGAAGATATGAAAAGAACAATACATGATTTTCTCTGACCAACTGGACGAGTTTCAGTCGATACAAAAGCATCTTCAGCACATTTAGCGAACTATTACACCAAATCTTCTATAGGCCGAACCAGTTACACAAACTTTAAGGCCTTATTGGGATTGGGCCATAGTCAGCTATGTTTGAGCTCTTAAGGGCTATTCTACATTGAGAAATATCCATTCCCCACCATAAGGCCATTTTAACAAGGAGAGGACATCCTGGTAGCCCAGTGACACAAACCACCTCACTTCGATGTCACTGAGAACGTACACAATAAGTGTTGTGCACACACGGCCGCAGAGGAGATCCCGTGGGGGTTGGCACAGGGACCACGCTGAACCCTTAACTCCCAAATGTCAAGTAGAGCCACTGCTACGGCAACACACATCTACTACCATCTACTGCAGCAGTTTAGGGTTCTGTACTGAGAGATTTAATCCCACTGTTACATTTTGTTACTGTCACAACTTTCATTCTTAATACACGGCTCACCGTGTGTTGTGGCTTGACTTGTCACACGCTGTGTAAAACTGTGATTATCCTGCACCCACAGATATCAACAATACAAATTGATGAGTGCAATTTTATCATTCATGCAGCATTAGTAGTAAATGGTGGCCAACATATACGGCAAGTTGTTGAAATGAAAGTCAAAAGACATTTTATCTTCAAGCTTCCATGTCTCCAGTCAAATACTGATCATCCTGCTCTGTGTCTCTCCGTTCACTGTAAGATGAGAAGCCACAGGCCCTGACCCCCAGAGTTATTTCTGCTGTGACCACGTCTAAATCAACAGGTCTACAGATGGACGACTGCTGTGTCATCCATACCAGTCAGAAAGTATTGGTATTGAGCTTTGTGACCTTCAGTGTCAGTCTGCAGAGACATGTTACATTACCACGTAACCTGGGAATGCCTGCGGTATGTTTCAAGCAAGGCTTAAGAAAACAGAACAGCAATTCTTCAGTATGTAGAATAAAACATGGATGGATAAACCATGTTCCCTCCATTAACAAAGAGGCATTTCCAAGTGAGGAACCAATCAGAAGAGGAGAACACAGAGTGGTGAAGATAAGGAGGCTGGTTCAATTATTTTATCAAACATCACTCCAAATATTTAGATGTAGCAGCCAGATATGACCACACACACTACATTAACTCCACACACATCACCGACTTGAAAATGTGGTTTCTACTTTTTAGTTTTTTTGCATCATTTGTTGTAATTTGTGGGTGTCTTTATGGTCATTTTGTATCTGTTTGTGGTCATTTTGCATTTCATGGTCATTTTGGGTCTCTTTGTAGTCGTTTAGTGTCTCTTTGTAGTCGTTTAGTTTCTCTTTGTAGTTGTTTAGTGTCTCTTTGTTGTTGTCTAGTGTCTCTTTGTTGTTGTTTAGGGTCTCTTTGTAGTCGTTTAGTTTCTCTTTGTAGTTGTTTCGTGTCTCTTTGTTGTCGTCTAGTGTCTCTTTGTTGTTGTTTAGGGTCTCTTTGTAGTCGTTTAGTTTCTCTTTGTAGTTGTTTAGTGTCTCTTTGTAGTTGTTTAGTGTATCTTTGTTGTCATCTAGTGTCTCTTTGTTGTCGTTTAGTGTCTCTTTGTTGTCATTTCGTGTCTCTTTGTTGTCGTTTAGTGTCTCTTTGTTGTCATTTAGTGTCTCTTTGTTGTTGTTTAGTGTCTCTTTGTTGTCATTTCGTGTCTCTTTGTTGTTGTTTAGTGTCTCTTTGTTGTCGTTTAGTGTCTCTTTGTTGTCGTTTAGTGTCTCTTTTCTAAGTCATTTATTGTCACTTTGTTGTCATTTAGTGTCTCTTTGTTGTTGTTTAATGTCTCTTTGTAGTCATCTAGTGTCTCTTTGTAGTCGTTTAGTGTCTCTTTGTTGTCATTTAGTGTCTCTTTGTTGTCGTTTAGTGTCTCTTTGTAGTCATTTATTGTCTCTTTGTTGTCGTTTAGTGTCTCTTTGTTGTCGCCTAGTGTCTCTTCGTAGTCATTTAGTGTCTCTTTGTAGTCATTTAGTGTTTCTTTGTTGTCGTCAAGTGGCTCTTTGTGGTTAGTTTGCATCCCTTCTTAGTCATTTTCGGTCTGTTTGTGGTTGCTTTGCATCTCTTTGTAGTTATTTGGGGTATTCTTAGTCGTTTAGGGTCTATTTGTTGTCGGTTTGGATCTACTCGTGGTCGTTTTGATTATTTTGTAGTCATTTTGGATCTCTCTGGGGTAGTTTTGCATCACTTTAAAGTCATTTTGGATCTCTCTGTGGTAAAAAAAAAAAAAGTCACTGTCAAATACTTACAGTGGGTACAGAGGGTACAGTTGTCTGTGATGAAATATTGAGCAGTGAACTTCAGGTATCACTTTTCCTCCAACAAAAAATGATTGCATATTTTGAAATTACAATATCAATTTCAGCTCAGCAGTTAGATGAACAACAGATGTTATTATAACTTCCCGGCAGAGTGCTACGTTGCATGGTGGTGTGGTGGAGTTTATGTATCATCAGTGTTTCGTTTGTTTTGACCATATCTGTGGCCTTTCAGTTAACAGGGTACTGTGACTTTCACTGAGGACGACTTCTCTCTACCTATCAACATCTGAACACAACTGCAAGGTGACTGTTGAACTGTGGAGAGGCCGTTCCCAAACTGTGGGTAAGACTTTGAACGGCTATACAAAACTATGTGTAGTATTTTACTGGAAGAGAAATAAAAATGATATATACATTTTGATACTTTTTTAAAATCCTCTGATCAACAAATGCATGTTGTGTTTAGGTGCTGGTGAAAAAGCAAATGCTATGAGATACATTTTCAACCAAAGCTAAACAAAATATTATGTGGAATTCTTGACAAACACAAGTTGGGTTGTAATTCTTTGTGAAATTGTCAAGGCAGGTGCCATTTTTGTGGATAGGAATATGCATTTGTAATCACCCTAATTCTTATTCTACTTTCATTTAATTTGAACAAATTCTCATATACCTCTAATAATCCTGTTTCCAGTGTGTCATGAACAGGTGTTCCTGCTGATTAATGCAGTGAGTCACACCTCTCTCTTTGAGCAGATACACTGCCAAATGCAAAACAAGTGGGTTGCCATCACAAACAGGATGAAGGTGAAAATATTTCTACACATACTAGTTGGTTCTGACAAGATGCAAAAACGCATTATGCAGAATTATGTGATAAGACTTCATAGACAATAAAATTGTTCTGATGGGATTGATATAGAACATTTACAGGTGAAGCAATCAAAGCGTTTTAATGTAGCAAGACTTGATTCTCTGGGGTCATCAAGTTTTAAAGGAATGAAAATATATATATATGTTAGTCTTCACATACGCTGAGATCACCATCATTGGTCACCCCCTTGGTCAGGGTTTTCAGCATGATCTAGGTGTTAGATCCTGGTCCTAACCCAGACCCTAGACGCAAACCATAAAAACAGAATTCAGGCTTATTAAAATCAAGAACACAGTATAGCAGTGACATGATCTGAGACCTACAACTGTACACAATTGTTGGCGAAAGTGCAGTATGTCAGAGAGGATTTCTATTTCTGTGGTGAGGAGAGAAGCTTCAGTCTGTGGTGCACCCGTAATTTGGATGAAGTGACCCTTTAACTTTCAACATTCAACACACATCAGTTGTGAACCAAAGCAGGATGACAGAGAACTTCACTGCTCAGCACACAGTGTTCAAACCGAGCTTCTCTTCCGAGTGGGACCTCTGTCACAACGCTGCAGCAGAAGCTTTTCAGCTGGTTTGCAAGTCATTGACAAACCGAACATTATTGACAAAGGCACACAAAGGGTCAGTGTCACCGTGACGACGGGTGGAGTGGAAAGTTTCCTCTAGATGCCCCGTACACACTGCTGCTTGTTGTCAGCTTAAACACACGGCAGCACATCCTGCATTTATCCTTCCAGTTGGAGCATGGAGCGCTGGGATCAGTGGCGGAACTTTGAGTCACAGTAAACATTATGGATGTCAATATTGATGGTGCTCTATGGATGTTAAAATGTCAAGAGAGGCTCCTTAAGGTATATTTCATTCCAGTGGAAGTTAGCTAACGTTCAGCGTGAGGAGCCGCAGCAGGACATTGTGAGACTGCACCTCACACATCTGTCAGCAGCTCTATACGTGCCGCTCTGGACCAGCGGCTCTGTACGTGCCGCTCTATACCAGCAGCTCTGTACATGCCGCTCTGGACCAGCGGCTCTATACATGCCGCTCTATACATGCCGCTCTGGACCAGCAGCTCTATACATGCCGCTCTGGACCATTCTGATGTCACTCAGACAGTCCGACTGACTCAGTTGAAGCTTTTAAAGTCAGCCACTTTACCCTCAGGCTGTTTGTGAACTCTGTTTCATTCATCACATCCACTCTGTTCCCACACTCGTGCACTACCAGGACTCCTGCTTCTAAAGCACCATTTGTTTTCTGTGTATCTGTTTGTTTTTCCTTAAAATCACATATAATATAACAAGTAACAAGTACATCGTCAAATAATTGCTTTGGAATATGTATTCTTCCCTCTAATGCTGCAGTCATCATAGTTTTGTATATGAATGAATGCTATTTTTGTGCCATATCTTTATAATCCAAAGACTCATAATAATGATAACATCTTTATAAGTGGTTTATTCTCCCACAAGGCGCATGTTTCCAACCATGAATACAACAACAACTAAATCTCCATCTGAGTTGATGGACTTTTTCCTCTGAACTTCTCTGATGGCCATTTAAATAACTCTTCTAAGCCCAAAGGGGCTTATATAATATTTCACACTGCTCAAAAAGCTGCTCTCACACTGATGCAAACAAAGGCTGTATATACTGTATATCAGTCAGTACTTTCACTTTTGATACTTTCAGTACATAATGCTACAAATACTTTATGAAAGACCTCTAATTGTAACGGTGTATTTTTACATTGTGGTATTAGTACTTTTACTTCAGTAAATGATCAGAGTACTTCCACTAGTGGTAAACATTTTGGTGCCATCTGCTGTTTAAAATCGATATGACAACGTTACTGAAATTGTGAGTACAGACTGGTATCAGAATAACTTTTAAGTGTTTATGGATGAAATTATAAGCATTTTACATTAAAACACATGATAAGAAAAGCTACAATTACCACTGGTGGGAATAGCAGTTGCTTGAGTACTTTAATTAGGTTGAATTATGTATTATTTTCATTTTATGCACCACTTTACCACTACATTTATCTGGCAGCTGTAGTTACCTATAATGAGCATATGAAATATTGTTAAAATTGTTATACAATGAATGAATGAATAAGCCCCAACTCAACTTGCTACAATAAACATGCTGCTCACTCATACACAGATACTGTTACTCAAGAACAGTGACTTAACTACACATTTGGAGGTTTTTATATGCAAGAATTTTCATTTTCTGCTACTTTATACTTCTACTCCAGAACATCTCAGAGACAAATATTGCACTTTCTACTCCACTACATTTATCTGGTTATGTTTCTTATTAAGATTTGACATGAAGACACAAATAATAAGCTTATTGTGTAACTCACAACTTTTTGGCATGTTGTCTTTCACAAAATCAGTGCCTCGTCTCAACTCATACATCTCAACACAACGAAGTGTATGAGTTGAGATGTTTTCCCTCTAAATGTCTCGCAAAGTTTAATTTTAAATGTTCAAACGATCCAATATTTCACTGATTCTGAAGTCAAAAAAATGTAAAACAGATTTGTGTATCTGAGCTTATTAATCCTCTATTAATCACGTCACGACCCGTCAGATTTATCTGGTGACCCTTTTGGAGGAGCCCGACCCCGAGGTGCCTAAGTGTACTCTACATCCTCCACTGATATAAACGTGTCATAAGCTGGCAGCGGCCAGTCTTCTGCATAGTTTTTTAATTAAATTTGAATTTAGCCGATGACACCACTCAGGTAACATTTTAAAAGCAGACCTTTTACTTGAAATGGAGCATGTTTACATCGTGCTAATGCTCCTTTTGTTAAAGTCAAATATCTGAGTATTTCTTACACTATTTCAGAATTGAGCTCAAACAAGTTCATAATTAAGGTACAATACCTAACAGACATGGAGACCTCAGACATTAGGAAAGAGGCCATTAGAGGAAGTTTCGGTTAAAAACTCGTTCTTTGGCTTCAAATGGATGTGAAACAGAAATAATAGGCGAGCAAACGTCAGTAGATAGCACCTTCTAGTCTTCCAGCCACAGTCTTCGGGGGCAATTAGGGGTTCAGCATCTGGCCTAAGGACACTAAGGATACTTAGGAGCCGGTGATTGAACCCACAATATCCCCATTAGAAGATGCCCCGCTCTTCCTCTGAGCCACAGTAGCCACAGTATTTGGCACCTTTACAACAGCAAATGACAGCAGCTTTTAAACCTTCTCATGTCTCACTACTTGTTTCCCACAGGTCGAATAACGCACTGTGGTGTTTGGGCTCTCTTAGTTATGTCTTTGCTGCGTCTTGAATCCACGGATGAATGAATACAGACTGTATAAAGTCTTTGAATGTAATGAACTCATGGGTACGTTCACTCCATTGGAGGCACAAAAGTCAGACATCTCAAATCCAACATAGGTTCTTTAATTATTGAGCTTCAAGTCTGGTGTCATTAAGGCCGGATTTTTAGGTGGTCAGGGTTCAGCCAGGGTCAACTTAAAATAAGTTTTGCTCATGACCTTTTTGTTTTGGCCAACCTTGAAGTTAGCCTCGCCTTGGTTCTCGTGTCAAAAGGCCAACGGGATTTTACCATCGCATTTTGATTATTTACAGAAAATAAGCTCTGTGGCAAACAAATGTTTATGACACCTTCATGTTTTGTTTCGGAATCGTTTTCAAATGAACACAATTTTTATGACCTTTGAAGCATGAATGTAATCGGCAGAAGTAAATAGCTATTATTGACTTATTTTATGTCATAGAATAAAACATGTAAATGTCTTGGAGTTTATGTTGAATGTACCTCATTTCAGGCATCTAACCAAAAACCCATTAAAAAAAACATTGAAGTGCAAGAATTCATTTCTGTGTTTTATTCCTGCAGCTCTTCACTGTAAATAATGATGTTTCTGAAGGTTTCATTTGTTGAAACTATAAATCACGTGGGTTGATGTTCACCTGTAGCTCTGATTACAGTTAACTTAAAAACAGTCACCTCTGGATGTAGCGTTGTGAAAGACTTGTTCCCACTCAAAGCCCCTGGTTGGATTGTCATAGACCACAGGAACCCAAATCTGAAGAGATGTTTGTTCAGATGGCTGAAGTAGATGTCAGGTGCTGAAAGTATTGCCGCTGTATGCCACATGTATGCGTTATGGAATGGACGAACAATCACGTGTGTAGATACAGTATCTCTCTCAGATAACATACTGTACAGTCCAGCAGGTCCTGACCTCCACCTCTTCTCCCTGATGTCCGCAGGTTAAACGCTCTACCCACATGTAAATGACACAGGACGGACAGGTTTGATGTGACTCTCCCTCTGCTGTTTTACTCCCATAACCCCCTGCGGTTCTCGTGAACAGTGCCCTCCTCCTGTTCAAGGCCTCAGTATGCTTCTTACGTACATAGCCAATGCTCCAAATGGCAGCAGGATACGCGAGACAGCTTTATCCGCTCATGAATGCGTAGGTTAAAGAAAGTCTATCTCCAAGTTCATCTGTACTAAGACCTTGATTGTCATTCTTCTACTTTGGAACGTTAAAACTAATTGTGACCACCAAAGGCTTTTCAGGCGCTTTCAGATCCGACAGGCACTTGGTTTGAAGCATACTGATGTATTCACTGCTGTAAATCAATGCAGCCCATCCTCCCCCCAAAAAACCTCTTCTTTTCATACGCTTTATATTTATGTGACATAGCTCCTCATGGGGACATTCAGCTGAGACCAAGCTTCCCTTCACAGTACATATTGATTCGGTAAATACATTTGGATGATTTACTATAACCAGAGGCTAGTCTATCAATTTCTTGCATGTACTAAGCAGTATAATTAATATGGTTGTTAACATAACACAATATGTTATCATGTCATGTATTGTTATATTTTTAGCCATGTGTCTACGGATGTGGGTCGGTCCACAGCTTTGGTCCCCACTGAGGTGTCTGTTGAACAGCTGTACAAAGGATCACGGTTAAGGACCAGTCAGGTTGCTACTGCCAGGAATTTAACCAAAACTCAAATGAGAGATGATATAACTCCTGTTCTGGATACCCGTATCTTTTAGAAGTTTGAAGTGCTTCTCTTTAAATTCCCTTTTGTTAAGGCACTTAATGGCCTGGCCTTTTATTTCACAGACTCAATATTGTTTTATGATCCTCCATGTACCCAGGTTTCTGCACAGCTGCCTCTTGAACTGTTCCCAAGGTCACCACCAAACCTTTGGGGATGCTGCTTTTAGCTACTATGCCCCCAAAAAAGAGGTACTGCAACACTGAAATGTGCTTTTGAGCTGTAAACTGACTGTAATGTGATGAAACACATCAATATTGCCGTTACAAAAATTGGCATTTCATGTGTTGAAAATGGATCTACACGCCATTTATTATTTCAAATCAGCCCTGAAAATGAATTGAAAAAGAAATTTATATAAGAAAAACAAATCAGAGCACTCACTGTGCAGCTCTTCTTAAGTACCTTGGTTGCTTTGTATCAGATGCTAAAGGGTGCCATGTGCCTCAGGATCAGACGCAGAGAGGCGTGACAAACAGTGGTATCTGACCTGGGAATGACTACGGGCTGCACACCCTGCTTATTGGCTGGGGGGGTTACAGACCTAAAGGGCCCGAAGGCTCTTTGCTGATTCCCAGGAGCCAAACACAGCAAAACAAGAAGAAAAGAGTAAATACAGACTGCAAGAGGGTCTTAAATGATGATTTAGAGTGATTCTTTATTCTCAGTCTCTATGTTGTTTTTTAGGAAAATGCTGCATATTAAGCTTTAACAAAATGTAATTTTCATGAATTAGCTGTTGATATCGATCACGTAAATATGCTTTGATGCTTATTGTGGTTGATGGTTCAGATCCCAGCCCTCCCCTGAGAGGTTTCCCAAGACTGAATGTCTGTAAATATATTTAGCAGCACATATAAAAAAAACAACATAAAGACAAGAAAGAAATTAAAATGTATAAATAAATTGTGGAATCAGAACTTTGACAGAATTAAAAGAAACATTTGATATGGCTGAATATCTGGCCACTTTTGGGCTCTTCATATTGAAAATCTCTCTCAGTCAAGACAATATTCAACTACTTCTGTTTCATAAATAAACACATTCTTGCTGTGATCGGTCAACGGAACATCGGAATTTGCTAAAGAAGTAAAATTAGTGAAAAAAATATCTCTGGATAAAAATGTTGATTTTGTTGGAAAGATTCACAAAGACATTTTAAACAATCCGACAGATGTTAAAAATATATATTTGCAAAGTAGCAAAAACTTCTGTGAACCATTTATTTGTTTGTAAGTTAAAAAAAACACATTTATGAATTTTCCTTTTCAAAATGTTGGACCATCAATGTATCCTTTAGTACTGATGCAATTAAGGCACTTTAAATGGATTTTATGGGAATTATGAAATGACAATGTACCCTCTTAATCCATGCAGAAAGACCATTAAAAACAACTGTATATATTACAGTCCATTCATGTATAATTATTATTGTTATTATTATTAATCTATCCATAAATTTAGCCCATATCAGAGTAAAACAATTAAACACTTGAATACTGAAGAATAATCCTTCTAACAATTATGAATTCAATAATCATTAATAAAGACCCATAGTGTAAACCAACACCCCAACCATAATATAAACCTTAATAACTCAAACATATCATTAACAAATCTGTCAAATATTTCTATTCTATGTAAATGAAGGGCAAATTCTTGTCCCCATTCAAATGTACTGACTTCATTAATTAAGAGCTTATTTTTGCAGTGCTTTCATCAAATGACTGGACAAATGAAGGGCTTCAATAACCAACACACCGTTTCAGTTGAAGGTGTGAGTTGGTGTTTCACAGTGATGCGTTCAGGTTCATATTGTTCCTGGTCCTCTGTCATCCACTAACTAGACGAAGGCTTTCCCTTCAGACCTCAGTACTTCACTGAACATGATTGTGGGCTCACTGGTGTCTGTGGGACACAACGTGCTGCAGCTGGCAGCGCTGCCTTCATCCCTCGCTGGGCTTCACGACCGTACTAAGAATTCTACAGCTTGCGTTCTCCGACGAGGATGCTCCGGTAGATGCTGTCCGTCAAAGGAATGTAGCTCTCCTGCTGGTAGTCCAACACATAGAGGAGGTCAGAGATCGTAGAGGGGTTGAAGCCGCTCTGCACCAGCTGGAACTTCTGCTGCTTGAAGGTGCTCGTCATCTCCATGACCTCCTGAGGACAAAACACAACAATCAGTGTCATTTCAATAAGTTCTCTATAGAGCATGAACTGTCCAATGTTTGGAACTTTAGTTGGGATCCACAGTGATACACTTAGTGATGTATCACTGCTGACTTATTTTACTGCCATGCGCACGATTAGTTGATCAACAAAACATTAATCGGCAACAATTTTCATACCGATGGTTCAGGGGGCTCGATACAGAAACGTCATTAGGGATTTACAGAAACATGTTTCCTAATTGCATTTAGGAAACAATCCCATCTTCTCTTGGGAGTTATGCTATTATTGAATCGTCCTAACTAACTAATCCTAATTAAGGATGGCATAGACCCGGTCTTAAATTGAAAAGAACTGCCAAACAGCAGCAGCACTGTTGATGGCACATTATGGTAATGACAATGAGGATGGGGAACAACGTGAACACCGAAATATAATTGAAAAGTTATGCAAACTGTATGATGACATTTTAAATTTCCCTGACCATGTATTAATGTGTATATATATCGACTGCCGAGAATAAACCATTAAAAAATAGGTGGGGTTTCTGCTCCTTTTTTTAAAAAGGTGTGGCTGTGGTGCAGGGGCTGGAGCGGGTGCTCCTTCAACCACAGTTTGATCCCTGGCTCCTCCTGTCTGAATGTCAACGTGTCCTTAAATGAGACACTGAACCCCAAGTTGCTCCCCGGGCTCTTTCCAGCAGCTGCTCCTAACGTTAAATGCAGATGTGAAATTTCATGTGTGTGTAGATTCAGACATGACAGGACGAGTGCTGATAGAAGAATCACATCTACAGTTACAGTTAGGATTCCTCGGTAACACATGAACGAGTCCCAGCTGATTGAATGGGCTTCATCAGCAGATATTAGCCTAATAGATATGGGTCAGTTGATACCTGATACGCATACAAAAAAAGCCGGCAAACTTTAGTGGCTGTAATAATTATGATGGGAGCAAAGGAGGAAGTCATGTGATGTAATATAAACAGTTATAAAGTCCACATAGGTTCACTAACTTGAACCTTGATTGCTCTCGCTCTTGTTTGTACTGTCTGGTTCAATCACCAATTAATGAATACACTGATATAGAATATTGTGAATGTGAGGACAATTTTTCTATCAATTTAAAGTCATTGTAAAAAACAGTGACGTTTGTTGTCCTCAAAGATGGATGTGACAAACAACCGTGAGCTCAATAACAATGTCCCACCTCACAGTGTTCATTGCATTCATTCGGTCTTATTCACAATTATTTTCAGGGTACTGGCGCCTAATGGACACTAGAGGGCGTAACACGCACACTGACCAAGCACATGACATGCTGCTGCCAGTGCACAGTGTGAACGGACTGCATTCATATAGTCAGTTTAACCCGGGTAGGACTTAACACTTTACAAAGTACATTTACTCAAGTTGTAAGGGTAGAATTCATCAAATATCTGAGTTGGTTGGTTTAAGACATACGCATCATGGAAGGAATGTGCTTTTGTGAAATAGTCAGAGGGTTGAAAGATCTGTAGATTGAGCTGTGCTAGCCAATGGAAACAAGTTTTTTTGTTTTCTGAAAAGCCATAGAGGTCAGCTTTCCTTCTGTACGAGGAGACGGTGGCTGCCGACTTTGTCCATCAGTGTCCAAGCTTCTATTTATGTTTGCTTCTAGTGTTTCAAGAGAATTTCCGTGAAAAAGTACTGTGCTACTTTATACTTCTACTCCGTGACTACAATTCAGAGGGAAATAATGTACTTTTTACTCCACTACTGGGTTCATCTGAACCCTTTGACCCCTCTGAAGCTGTACCTGCCTGAGATCAGGTGTCTAATAAGCCTCTAATAAACCAGAATGAATGTAAACTCCCCTACAGTCCCTTTTATGAAGAACACTCATCAACATAATCCAGGTGCAGATCCAGTGTGTCGGCGTGCTCGTTACCTGGAGCCTGATGAACAGCGGGCGAGCGTAAGCCGGGACGTCGCTCATCACATGCTCAAACAGCTTCTTGCCGTCGAACGCGAGGCCCGGTCTCACAATCACGGCGGCCATACCCGCTCTACCCTCGTGCCCTGTGTGGACAACACAGTTCAATGTCATCGCTCTCCAGCTCTGTGTTGGTCATTATTCTCAGGACCAGTACTAGAAACAGCACTGCTCACTTAGCTGCAAATTACTGCAGTACTACATTTAATAGTAAATGTGGCACTATTCTGAAAACATCTGTACTGGAAGTTTTCAAAGGCGTCTATAACATACCTTGCACTTCCACTCCATACACATTGACTTCCTGGATGAAATCCACCAGCCCAAGCATCTCCGTTACCTCCGTCGTTGCTACATTCTCACCCTTCCACCTGAAATCAGGGAAACAGGACGGTTAAAAAATAGACCCTGCATATGAAACTGAAAATTTGAAAGTAAAATATATTGTTTTTAAGATCCAGAAACACAGCTGGACGCTGCAGCGTGGTTTTATTTCTGTATTCAACAAAGACAAACCAGCATGTGTTCTCTCTCTGAAGTCTGCCAGCACGCCTTATTGGCAAACTGGGAAACTACCTGTATGTTTCAATACCCATAATACTTAGTGTGCCAGAAAAAGGTTTAGTATGTCCCAATACATACTGTGTCAAATGCAGTAAGCCAAAAATACCAACATGTTCTACGGCAACGGTCGCATTTTGCAGTTTGCAAGCCAGCATGCTTTTCTGGCTATCCTGACCCACAATCCTTTGCGCAGCAGATATACAGTGGGTACGGAAAGTATTCAGACCCCTTTAAATTTTTCACTCTTTGTTTCATTGCAGCCATTTGCTAAAATCAAAAAAGTTCATTTTATTTCTCATTAATGTACACTCAGCACCCCATCTTGACAGAAAAAAACAGAAATGTAGAAATTTTTGCAAATTTATTAAAAAAGAGAAACTGAAATATCACATGGTCATAAGTATTCAGACCCTTTGCTGTGACACTCATATTTAACTCACATGCTGTCCATTTCTTCTGATCCTCCTTGAGATGGTTCTACTCCTTCATTGGAGTCCAGCTGTGTTTAATTAAACTGATTGGACTTGATTAGGAAAGGCACACACCTGTCTATATAAGACCTTACAGCTCACAGTGCATGTCAGAGCAAATGAGAATCATGAGGTCGAAGGAACTGCCCAAGGAGCTCAGAGACAGAATTGTGGCAAGGCACAGATCTGGCCAAGGTTACAAAAGAATTTCTGCAGCACTCAAGGTTCCTAAGAGCACAGTGGCCTCCATAATCCTGAAATGGAAGAAGTTTGGGACGACCAGAACTCTTCCTAGACCTGGTCGTCCAGCCAAACTGAGCAATCGTGGAAGAAGAGCCTTGGTGAGAGAGGTAAAGAAGAACCCAAAGATCACTGTGGCTGAGCTCCAGAGATGCAGTAGGGAGATGGGAGAAAGTTCCACAAAGTCAACTATCACTGCAGCCCTCCACCAGTCGGGGCTTTATGGCAGAGTGGCCCGACGGAAGCCTCTCCTCGGTACAAGACATACGAAAGCCCGCATAGAGTTTGCCAAAAAACACAAGGAGGACTCCCAGACTATGAGAAATAAGATTCTCTGGTCTGATGAGACCAAGATTGAACTTTTTGGCATTAATTCTAAGCGGTATGTGTGGAGAAAACCAGGCACTGCTCATCACCTGCCCAATACAATCCCAACAGTGAAACATGGTGGTGGCAGCATCATGCTATGGGGGTGTTTTTCAGCTGCAGGGACAGGACGACTGGTTGCAATTGAAGGAAAGATGAGTAGACATGAGAAGTACAGAGATATCCTGGAAGAAAACCTCTTCCAGAGTGCTCTGGACCTCTGACTGGGCCGAAGGTTCACCTTCCAACAAGACAATGACCCTAAGCACACAGCTAAAATAACAAAGGAGTGGCTTCGGAACAACTCTGTGACCATTCTTGACTGGCCCAGCCAGAGCCCTGACCTAAACCCAAATGAGCATCTCTGGAGAGACCTGAAAATGGCTGTCCACCAACGTTCACCATCCAACCTGACGGAACTGGAGAGGATCTGCAAGGAAGAATGGCAGAGGATCCCAAAATCCAGGTGTGAAAAACTTGTTGCATCATTCCCAAGAAGACTCATGGCTGTACTAGCTCAAAAGGGTGCTTCTACTCAATACTGAGCAAAGGGTCTGAATACTTATGACCATGTGATATTTCAGTTTTTCTTTTTTAATAAATTTGCAAAAATTTCTACATTTGTTTTTTTCTGTCAAGATGGGGTGCTGAGTGTACATTAATGAGAAATAAAATGAACTTTTTTGATTTTAGCAAATGGCTACAATGAAACAGAGTGAAAAATTTCCGTACCCACTGTATGAGCAGGAAGTGCCATGTTATGAGGAAGTAGTATGTTCCAGTTGAATGCAAACTGCATGCAACAGCACATGCTTTGTGAGAGCAGCAGCAGTATGTACTGAAAGTAAAATTGTGTGATTTAGAGACGCCCTCTGGTAGCGACCTGTCAATCACAAGGTAGCCCCGCCCTAAAGCATACTCTGCTTTATGGTCTATTTCAGGGGTCTTCAATGTTTTTCAGGCCAAGGACCCCCAAACTGATAGAGAGATGGAGCAGGGACCCCCGACTATATATATTGTATAAAATTGTGTTTTATATTAAATGGGCCTAGTACCATGTGTACCTCTTTATTGTGCATTCAATACTAAGCTATTCAAATAATACACAGGTTCATATATCCATGTTTTTATTTTAAACATGTGCAAGGTACAGTGAGTAGGGTGGCCGTGCCACTGCCATTTATAAACATACCTTGTCAGCTGATACCAATGCCAATCAACATTGTCTGTCAATTGCATGATAATCATACAAGCTATTCAAATTGATGTTTTCATTTTAAACATAAATGTGGAAACTAAAATGAGTGATGGCCTATTAGTGACACTGCCATGCATAAAGATACCCTTTATCTTTCATACAATACTGAACTATTAAAATAATGGACACATTCATGTTTAGAGAAGAAAAAAATATATATTATTATTATATATTTTTTTTAAATTGTCTAATCAACCAAAAATTTCGCGGCCCCCCTGCAGTACCTCTGCGGACCCCCCTGAT
Organism: Anarrhichthys ocellatus; assembly: GCF_004355925.1. Classification (NCBI taxonomy): domain Eukaryota; kingdom Metazoa; phylum Chordata; class Actinopteri; order Perciformes; family Anarhichadidae; genus Anarrhichthys; species Anarrhichthys ocellatus. The sequence continues at coordinate 10,130,257 of NW_022280046.1, forward strand.
GGTCAATAGAGAGAATGCAGCTTTAACAAATGAAGCTTTGACTTCACTCTTCAGAACCGGAGATGCAGTCTGTTTGAAGTCTGTCTGAACTCAGCTTACTACTCAAACAAAAAAACAACAACAAGGATTCTTCTTCGACACCCTACCGCTTGTAACAACTGCTTCTCACTCAAAGACATCACCTGGTGGTAAAAGCCATGCAGCACACCTTAATGTCATCAAACTGAAATAGTATCAATACTGCACTCATATTCATATTGCCCACATATACAGAAATTAGAATGCAATTTTGAATTTAATTCGACTAAATAAAATAAAATAAATTGTGGGGTCCCATTTTAACCAACGTCAAACAGTAGGAAAATAACAAAATAAGAGACATAAACAACCTCTCACTCCAGGAGTTGAGTGTTTCCTTCAAAGACACTTCAACATGTGGACAGAGCTGCGTAAGCTACGAGCATGTACAGGGCATTTATACTCAGCTTTAAAGGGTAGCTTTGGTATTTCTAAACCTGGATCCTATTTCCCCATGTTGTGCCTCTTATAATAAGACACTTATAATAACAATCCGAGCGTGTCAGTGGCAAAAACAAGCACTTTAAGTGGATGTAAACTGACGGTGAGGAATTGTCCAGTATGATTTCATTGCACCCTGTTTAGTGGCTGCAGTGCTCTTCTCACTCCATGCTCAATTCTGGACCAATTTAAAAAATGGTTGTTGTCCCCATTATCAGTTAGACAAAAAAACATGGGATCATAGATTCCAAGTTAAAAAATACATAAGTTACCCTTTAAAGACCAATGAAAGACTACGAATGCCTCGGTGTTGGGTTGGTACCTGCAGAAAAGACATCTCCATACATCCCGTCCCACTGTACCTGAAGGTGTCTCCCACTCTATCTCTGAAGCAGATGAAGCCCTCCTGGTCTTCAGCCATGAGGTCGCCTGTGTTGAAGTAGGCGTCTCCCTTCACAAACACGTTTCTCATCAGCTTCTTTTCTGTCAGCTGCTTGCTTCCAGCGTAGCCAAAGAACGGGCTCAAGGTGCTCACCTTGGACAGTAAAAGCCCCGTCTCACCTGGGAACAGGACAGAAGGTCAGGTGGATTCAACTTTCAAAGAATGAACAATCTTAAAGGACAGATCTTTTGTGCAGATCTCTCTTACCCTTTTCCACTCGCTGACAGAAGCCATACGGATCTTTCACTGGTTCATCTTTCACCATGTCGTACTTCACCATATCGTACTTGAACAAGAGCTGCACACAAAATAAAGAGAAAATATCATTAAATTACACAGAGGCATTCAAATCTAAAGTGATGAATGGAATCGCCCACAAAAAACTTCAGATACTAAAATACTAAAATCAGATACTTTTGACAGCAGGCATTCTGACACTAACTGGAAAATAAGCCTTAATTATTAATTATTCAATCTGGATTCAGATCTCATCACAGCACAGAAACTGCCCTAATCAAAGTCACCAATGACCTCCTCCTCTCCTCTGATGACCACTCCCTCAACACACCCTCTCCTTTGAATGCCACGTCAATCACATCATAAAAAACGCCTTCTCTCATCTCAAAAACATCGCCCGTCTACACCCCTCCCTCTCCTCCACAGCCGCTGAAACACTCATCCACGCCTTCATCACCTCTCGACTGGACTACTGCAACAGCATCCTGTACGGCTCACCCACCAAAATCATCAACAAACTAAAACACATCCAGAACTCAGCTCCCGCACCAGAGACCACATCACCCCAGTCCTTCAAAACCTCCACTGGCTCCCAACCTCCTTACCCCCCCCTACTCTGTCCACGTATCGGACCTGGGGAGACAGGGCCTTCTCCATCACTGCCCCCTCCCTCTGGAACTGTCTCCCCCAGCACCTTAGACATTCTCCGTCACTCGCCACTTTAAAAACTGCACTTAAAACTCATCTATTTAAATCTGCTTTTAACCTGTAAAGTCAGTTATGTATGTTTTTCTATTTTTTCTCGTGTTATTTCTTACATCTATGTTGTTTTTACTGTAATTAATTCTATTGTTTCTGTTTTTACCATGTAAAGTGTCTTTGAGTACCTTTTAAAGCGCTATACAAATAAAATGTATTATTATTATTAAAGTTATTATTTACAGTGGTGTCTTTCCTGCTGTAACATGTCAACATGTCTGCTGTGAAAAATGTCTGAGCAACTGTAAAACTATTTTGTTCTAATGGGCTCAAAATTAAACTATTTTCTAAATCTCATCCAGGAACCTTTATAATGGTCCAGATTTATAGAAGCATATAGAATGTGGCACCACCTCCTGGTAGTATTAGGAAACATTATGGAGTGAGCTGGCTAACGTTAGCCCTCCTGACACGGTGTGATGGTTGATTATTGATGACAAAGAGGAAAACAAAGATTACATCCATATCCATGTAGAATACTTGAATACTTGAGTTCAGGGACCTTGTTTCATCTCAGGGTCTTTATCAGTGAATGGCGTTTGCTCAGTTCTCACCGAGATTAGAACGTGAGATGCAACTGAAAGGCCCAAAAATAGCGGTAGAAGTATTCTTTTAATTTTTTATACCAAACTACTCGAGAATGAACTTTTCCCTTATTGAAAGATATTCCTTTAAAATCTAGCAAGTTTTCAGAAACACTGAGTTTGCATGTGAGAGACTCCAAACGCGTTCTTAATTTCTCCTTTAAGTCACTGCTTTACGCTCCACGTGTGTCCTGACATCATGATGTTTTATAACTTCGCTTTTATAACTATATTTTATAACGGTTGGTGAGCCAGCAGGAAAAGCAGTGAGCCAGATCTAAGAATAGCCGAGGTCAGAGATTAGAGCTAAACACATGTAATCACTATAACTAGTGAACCGCTCCACAGATGAGCATTAGCGAGGCTAATACCTACCTCAGCCTCAGGAAAAGCCACTTCACTGCTCCGCCTCCCTCACTGTCTCAACAGACGTCCAGCTATATTTCATATAGTATGTAGTGTTGTATGCCATTTATAATGAAAATACATGAGCTGATGGCCATATTCACAGGGGTCCCTTGACCTCTCACCTCTAGATATGTAAATGGGAACACGCAGTTTAAGACAAAAAAACATTTTCTTTGCAGGCAGGATAAATGTGTGTTCCTTATCTAAAAATGGTATTTAAATATTTCTGTATACAGTCTTTGAATTGCATAAACTGGGTGTGACTGGGTATCTGAGACTAATATACTGTATATATAATATGTTCATGTGTGATGATGTCTCCAAAGTAGCCATTTCATTGTAGTGAGACCATTTTTTGAAACTTGACGTCACTGTGTAAAATGACCTGTCGTGACCTCTCGGATAATCACAGTCTCATGAAACGGTGCACCCACAAACTAGAGACCGAGGAACTTCAGAGGATGTATGGCTTCTCTATGTTTATTGACAATAAGGTGGTTTCTGAGTAGTTTCCAGAACAGAAGTGCTCCCCTATCAATTGCATCAAAATGCAATTCTTGCAGAAATCTACAAATGTCAAAAGTTTTTAACACTAAATCCCAGCATGGATCCTTCTGTGGTGTTCCTCTAGATCTTGGTGTCTTAATGTGGTATTTTGGAGAGATCTTTCTTCCTTTTTATCAATTGTCCCGTGGTACTTTAAAAAAAAAAAAGTTTCGCACTAAATCTCCATCACACACTTCCATCATAAAGTTCTAAGACCTTATACATGTTCACAATCTATTTTAATGAATTAATATGTTTTAATTTGTGATTTAAGACTAGAACTACTGTTCTACTGTTGACCTGCTATCTCATCCTAAAGATCCAGCGTCCGCCCTTAAGAGGACATAAATGGGTCTGTGGTAAAGAGGGGTGGAGTTTAAGAGGTATTCATGGAGACATGAGACATGGTCTGAAAACTTACAGTTAGATATGCGAGTTGCTATTTTTTCAATTTTTGTACTCCGTAGTGTCACACAGATGTGTGCGCTTGTTGTATTCTGGATCTAGTCTATATTGTGTTATTTTGTAAGCCCATGAAGGCTGGACACATTTCTGTGTGAAATAATACGATCTTCATACTGACCATCATCTGTAATAAAACATAAAAATATAATAAAAATAAAAAAATATTGTAATTTCCGTCACTAAAATGAAGAAAATTTAAAGTGGTCCACTTTAACGAAAATTAAAGTGGACCACCACAGGTGTTCATGACACGGTGTCCACGCCATGTAGAGTATAATCAGTTGGTTGACAACTGAGAGATCCCTCTGATGGAGGATAACAATACAGGACCTGACAGATCTCCTCTAAGCTGGTTAACCCTCCCCCACCCCTCACAAATTCAAGCTTTGCACAATCTCTCCACCACAAGATGTGCCCGATTAGCAACGATGCTTGGAGAGTGAACGTGGGTTGTAAGCAAACAAAAGCATACTAGAAACCTGGGTTGCCATCCAGATTTACATAACAAATGGAGGCCATGAGTCATTTGGGGGCAAAGTCCCGCCTGCAGGCAGCGGGAGAGGTGTGGGTTTAGTGGTACTGAGTAATTTATAGAAATTAACGTAATTCTGGGTGAATGCATGACATCAAATATCCTGGGTTGCTGGATGCAGCTATGTGGGCACAGCCCCACGCACGCAATGTCAAGAGCCCCTGGTAGCGTGTCAGAATAGACACTAAGAAGGGGATGGTACCGGGTCAAGAACAGCTTTCAGGATCTTGATCATCTTCCTGACAGGAGTACCAAACACAAAAGCAGCAGGACAACGTGGCAAAATTTGGCAAGCTACCCAAACTGACAGCTTTCAAAATAGGGAATTGCGCAGTATAACAGCAAGTTTATGAGTGCTGTTGGATTATCATCTGACAGTGGTGGGCCGTCAGGTCCAGCAAAGCCTTCTCTGCTGGCCGAAACAGAATCACAAAATTATAGCTATTTTATAATTTAATCATTTTTCACAAATACACTACATGTGTAATAATGTTTTTTCCTATTATCTTATTCTCTCATTGCACAGCTCCTGTCTTCCTCTGTTGCTCTGCTTCCAGCACAGCTTGTTTTAAGGAGAGCTTTTATCCAATATTTTTAGCGTTTTGCTTGGTGTAGATTCTTTTATTTTTTACCTACCTTTGTTAAACAAACAAAGCAACTTTAAAAAATGGCTTCAATGGCTGAAGGAGGAGAAAAGGATTTCTCAAGGACATTTCCAGAAAAACTGGACATCGCAAGAAAGAGTCGGCCAACCCCACAGCTAGCAGCCCTGACCCAGCCAGGAAAAGGATTTGTACAAACGGTATTTCTGGCTGACAGCGTCGGAGAAGCGCTGCACATGTTCTGGCTAAGAATGCGTTTTCTTTGCTACTTAGCGTCTTGGTGTTTGGAGCTGTTTGGAGCTATGCTACGCTAACCTGAGGTGGCTAACCAAGGCAGCAACACGACACCATAGCACGGCAGGACATTTACAAGCTACGGTGCTTTTGAAAACTTTTGGAGAGACCCGAGTGGATCTACAACTCAACGAACACGTTCGCAGGAGGACCTCTGGCTGGAACTGACCCGCACCGATGTTCTGTACAACCGTGTCATTGAACTCTTCATTAACAAAGAGAGGAGGATGGACTTTGTCTTTAACTGAACAGCAGCTTTGGTAAGTGAGTGCTTTTGTGTTTATATGTATATATATAATCTTTTATTTTACTTGATATATCTTTTTTTCTTTTCCACTAACGTCCCCAAGAGTCAGTGTAAACCTTCAAAAATGTAAATGTTCATTTCAAATTCAAAAAGATGTTATTTTTGTTGATATAAAATCTTGGCATTAGTAGTTTTAGTTATGTATTTATAAGCTGCTTAGAGCTAGTGTTAAATATTTACTGTTTCCACGGTATAGTAAATGTTTACAGTCACAGATCTTGAAAAAATAAATGTAACCAATATATATAAGTATTTGATGTGATATTGCTCAAGTTTCTCTGGTGAAGAAATAAATTATTTTTGACTGACTGACTAATGGCATGAAATATTCCAAAAACCCCAGAACGTCTGTAAGACCTCATTGAATTTCGGTAGATTTGTGTCTGTTACAATTCAAAAACAAAAGTAACTGACAGAAATATCTTCAGTCTGTTTTCTCTCTCTTTAGTGATGGATTAATGTAGCTTTACACATTCACGTTCTGGTCAAAGAATACTCAATAAAAGTCTCATGTTGTCATGCTGAAATGTCCCTGTGGTCTGGTTTGTGTTGGACAAACTAAGAGAGCTTTAAGGATTTGCATATCTGAACACAAAACTGCAAAACAAATACAATATTTTGTGGTGGAGACATTACCAACTGGCTGCTCTGTAGAGAGGCACGTTGGATTCATACTCTTACACAGTTCAATGAAAAACTGAATTTGTTTTCTTTCATTTGTTTAACGTGATGGATACAGTACTTACACTTTTTGTATTTTATCACTGTAAGTTTAAGAGATAGCTGTAATCTTGTGCTCCTGATTTGAGGTTTGGCACTCGGACGTTGAAAATGGCAACTGTTACTTTTGGATCCACTGTCCAATAGACCTGATCTGTTCCAACAATGACCAATAAGAATTGCACACCTTTTTGTCTTTGTCTCTTTGACTCTGATGAAGACAGTGGTGTTGAAACATCAGTCTGTTCTCTCTATTAAAGGTGGGTCTGTCTTTTCTCTTGGAAGTTTTATATGACAGTGGTCTTCTCAATGAAAATCAATGATTCATCAAAAACAACGAATTACCGCCAGATTCATCGATAGATTACATAATAAGTCAAGTACCAGCAACTCTGATACTTAAAGCCATTTCTTTGCCAATCTGTGTTTCCTCGTTTTAATGAATACCTCGTAATGTTTTATTCAGCCGATATGGTGGAATAGAGGGAGCTGAATGGGTTGCTGTTCCTTAAACCCTGCTACTAACTAACTATAGACTACTAACACCATCTCCATATCTTTTTGGTGGAGTAGCACTGCCTGTGGTAGAGTAATTAGAAGTAGTTAACGTGCCATCAAAGTGTATTCAAAAATGTACCTTTATCGCATCTTCTCTTCTAAGACCAGTGGGTGTGACATTGTGGGGCTTTTGGTTTTGGTGTTGTGCTCACAATTACTACTTCTGTGGAATATTCACATCTTGCAGACCTCATAAAAAACGGCATGCGAGAAAAACTCTGTTTTCCTTAAAGAATTCAAGGGGGTGAGTAAATGAGAGTGAACGGTCATTTTGTGGGCGAAGCATTCCTTTAAGGTCACCGAGTACTCACCCTGTAGAAGAAGTGGGAGCGACCCACGGTTCCGATCTTGCCAATGTGGTTCATGAAACACAGGTTTCCCTCAGTGGAGCCGTACACCTCGCACATTTTAATGTTTCCAAAGCGACTCTGGAACTCCCGCCACACGTCCTGCCGCAGCCCGTTCCCGACTCCCATCCGCACCTTGTGAACCTGATCCGCCGCTGTCTGATGGGGGGAGAGGGAAGAGATGACGTTAGCAAAGTAGAACTGATGGTTGACAACTTATCATTTCTCCATGACATTAGGCAACGAGCTGTTAAACTGCAGCCCTCGAGAAACATAATCTAGTGTGTGTGTAACAAGCAAAGCAATGATGGGAACACACAAACTCATAGAGGAACATGGAACACATTTGCAATTAATTGACAACACACTAACTGAATGACAATCAGCATGGGGCCTTTGGGGCCCCTGAGGGTCTGCAGCAGAGGGGCAGTTGCCTGACTTTTCTTGGTTGGTAATACAGCCCTGCGTGTATTGACCACCAGAGGCGGCCAACACACCTTGAGCAACTACTCTGTCACATAACAGAAGAAGAACTGGTGTATCTATTAACAGCGCGGCCAGACATAGGGCCTTTTCTAATTTCCAAATTTTCTGCCTCGTCTTCTCGCTACTCCGGCTTGTGATCCGGAAATCAATCTCAGTGCTGCATCTTGAAGTACGTCCCAGTTCCTAATATTCATCTGGAGGAGCGAGGAGGCTTCTGAAGGAGCTATAAGCGAAGATACAACTGTGTAGCCTTTACGGAAGTCTTTTGGGCATCCGTAAACAAACAAAAGAGGCCTGACCTTAAGGACATCACTTCTGTTATTATATTGAATGTAGGCATCCAATTCAACTGCTATAATCCTGACATGATGTTTACAAGCGCAAACAGCTGCTGTCGTCAAATTATTATATCAGTGGCAACATTCTCTTGCCTTCAGCACTAATTTGCTGTATTTCATGTTGTCATATATAGATAGACAAGATATATATAATACAAATATCACTCAATTATATACACAATATACTGTACTTTCTATGTATGGTACTTTTCACACAAACATTTGTAGGGCTTCACACAATGAAACAAAAGCTTTATTGTATATTTATTATAGCCCTTATATATGTGTGCGTGTGTGTAAATGTATGGCATCCGAACATTCTTTTCATGAATAAAATTAATAGTAAATATATAAGTTGAAATGAACACTGCTATGCTCATCTGATAGAGATCATTAATTAATAAATTATAACAAAACAAATGACATCTGTTGCAGCTGTGCATCACGTGATATTTAATTGTCGTATCTTTAAATTGGCGGCTCCGAGGATCCACCCTCGCATCTCCCGTAGGCGGGGACTAAGACGTGAGGAGAAGAGGCAAGGAAAGGAATCCAGGATGTACAAACTGGGAAATATGCACTGAGAATGGTTTCATTGCACTCCTTATTGAATAATTTGATTTCATTAGAATTAAAGAATAACGACTACATTGGCATGTGAAATGCAAAAAGTATACCATAAACACTTCTGCACACCTGATCATGAAAAACAAAATTGGAAAAAAAACATAGAAAATGCATGCATGGTATTTGCCATGACTGCTCAATGGTCACTGTGCATAAGACAGCATGCCGGCGGTAAATGGTACTGACACTTGCGTGTCCACATTTTTAATTTGCCAATCAGCGGCGAGGACAGTCATTGCCAGCCTTCCACCCACGCAGCCGAATAACAGAGAGAGAGAGTGGACAAAGGGGGCTTTGAGTCCGGCCTCAAGTGGCAATGAGCTCGGCCCTCACACTGTGTGTGCATACATGTCTGAGCGTCTACCAATGGGAGGACGCAAACAGCACAAAACAAAGGCCCCGCTTGTCTTCCTGCTACAGTTGTGCACAATTTTACTTATCGGATTCACAAGTGGCAGTGACTGTAAAGGAGTGTAAAGCATTGACGCTTTTTTCCCCGTTGCTCTACTCGAACTCACTTGCTCCGTCATTCTGTTTTCTAGCCCGGAGTCAAATGTGAATAACATGGCAGAAAGTCATGTTGAGATAATAACAGCAGTAAGTATAGAATAAAACGTTTAGGAAAGACGAAAACTTTGAGGTAGTTTGAAGATCAATGGTTTAGGTGTCAGTCCATCAGAAAGAAGACAAAGCACTTTCTAAACTTGACTTCAAATTCATATTCAACAATCACACAGAAAGGAGGGAATTACTATCAAGATACTTTGCCAGAATGGGGGCACACTACTAAAGGTACTTGTTTCATAGCAAACCAGAAAGTTTTCCACAGAGTATATTTTCATTTAGGCGGTTAACAGAAATGTTATCCAAAATTAACCAGAAATTAAGCGTTTTGGTGCCGTCAGTGCGCCTGAGCAGAGACAGGCGTGATATTATATTTGCAAGAGGTTATTAACACTTTCAAGTTGAATGCCAAACACATTACCTTGGGCCGGTTGCAGAGGTATCTGCAGAGTTCACCGATATACTGGAAAACAGTAACGTTGTGTTTTCTACAGTCATTCCAGAACTGGGAGGCTGAGAACTTCTTCTTTAAGACGCAGGTCGCACCTGTGGTAGAACAGATACCAATGACATTACATTCTCATATTCTCCCATTTTAAATACCAGCTTTATCTACTCCAAGTGTTTATCAATGCAAATAATAAGCTGGAATCATATTTATAGATTGGTATTTAATTCCCATATACAATGTACTATGTAAAATATGTTTGAATTATTTTGCTGACAGAGCATAACAAGAGGTGCTGTAGAGGGTTGTGTTACTATGCAGGTCCATGTACTGTTTAAATCTCTTGTTCTTTTGCGAAGATGCACTCACAACACAATGCTAAAGGTGAAAGACATGCAAGCGTCTTCTGACATGTTTAAAAGATAAAAGTGTATACAGCTGTTTTCATTTACACGCTGCAGGTCAGTAACCACATTTGTTCCTTACCCTTGACCTTATTTAAACCGAAGATGCTGCCTGATTTGATTTTGTATGTTTTTTGGTGTCTGTGTTGGAGCAGACTGACAGCACAGAGAGGACAGGAGGGCAGACGTGTGAATTTATCAAAAAATAAATAAAAAATGAGCAGTTAAAAAACAACTTGATTCAGTTTTACTTAGACTTTTGATGGAATCATTTTAAATACGTGGATGTATGTGTAATGAGCTCTCTTGTCCTGCACTTGCAAACTTGTAAAAAGGGATTAGAAACCTGGTTACCTGTATGCAAATGTAATGAAAATGTAAATCAAGTTATAATGTCACACACAATTGTACCCAGCAGAAATTAAATTTATCTCTGCATTTAACCAATCCATCAGGATTGTACGGTGGGGTTCGGTGGCTTGCTCAAGGGGCAACTCTGCAGTGAGGCAAAGTGGCCACACTCCATGCTCGATTCATACGGGGACTGGAACTGGTGACCCTCTAGCTCCTGAAGTTCTCGGATGACACCACCCTCATTGGACTCATCTCTGGTGGGGATGAGTCCGCCTACAGGTGGGAGACTGACCATCTGGTGACCTGGTGCGGACTTAACAACTTAGAACTCAACGCTCTAAAGACAGTGGAGATTGTTGTGGATTTCCGCAAGAATGCATTCCCACCTGTCCCTATCTTTGGCTTCCTGGGCTCCACCATAACCCAGGACCTCAAGTGGGAGCTTAACATCAGCTCCATAGCAAAGAAGGCTCAGCAGAGGATGTACTTCCTGAGGCAACTGAAGAAGTTCAACCTGCCAAAGACAATAATGGTGCACTTCTACACTGCCATCATTGAGTTCATCCTCTCCTCCTCCATAACCGTCAGCGTATCATTCGCTCTGCTGAGAGGGGGATTGGCTACAATCTGGTGGGGCTCTCTGGCAGAGGGGTGGACATTGCCAATACAGTTAAGAAATCAGTTTACTGGAAAAAGCTGGTTAACTGATTGTCGTCATATGCGATTAGAGAGACCTGGATATGATCTGCGTCTGTCTGATGGAAACTGGGACTTGGGACTTATCTATAATGGAAAGATCAAAGTTTAATGACACTGCAAAATGTTGACACACTCTATATTTACTTTTCGACATTGTAGACATGATCCATGCATGTCTAATTTGCTGATTTATTTGCAAAATCACAACATATAATATAGGAGACAAGCAAAGGATGTCATTTAAAGAATGTCTTTACTTATTGTTGTAGATAAGAGTATAATATTTCTGTCATATTTTGTGATCACGTTTGAGATACAGACTGGGATTATTATCGGATCAGGAGATGAGGGCATGACATTTCATCATAAACGGACCATAAATACAGACGTTTGTTCAGTTCTTTACTCAAGGAACACTTTTGTTGTTGACATCAGAAAATGTGCTGGCAGTTTCATAGGACAGGTAATTGGAAATGTCACAGCAGCCATGACAGACATGAGTCTAAGGTGACTTTTTGAGGGTGTATAAAATGTCATGGTTCTTGATAAAGATTGTAGTGGCTTTACAACTTGTGGTGCAATTCAGCCACTGTCTAGCCTATTTGCAGTGGGGAGGATACCTTAAACAGAACAAATAATGCTTGGCTTATGTATTTTGAAACTTAGGTACAAAGTATCCAGTGTGACATTCTCTTTGGCCTACTAAGCTAATCTATTACAAATAACACGCACAGTGTCTGCCAATGTTACCTTGTGGTTCACAGACAGCTTGATGTTACAGCTCATCTCAGTCTTAAGAGGGCAGTCTTCCTCTCCAACATTACAATATAACATTGTTGACTGTGATTTGTATTCTATTAACAAAGTAAAAGTGAAGGCTAGCCAGCTAGCTTTTTAGCAGAGTCTTGTATTTGGAGGCAGAAATTGCTAATTTGTTAGCTAGCGTGTTCTACAACTTCTATTTTGTATACTACATAACTCTTTAGACAAGTCCCAGTTTTAAAAGTCTTAGCCATTGGTACCAAACAGCCAGCTCTTAAAGAACAGCCTTGGGTTATTCCATGATATATATACATAAACTGAGAGGGTGAATGGTTGGGGTTTAGTATCGTCTTGGCAGGTGTTAGTCTTGCAATACCAGACAATCGAGACCAAATCGCGAATATCTGGGGATTACTAAATGCAAAGTTGTTGCTAGAACGGTGGGAAGAACGGCCGCAAACAAACCTATACCCCTTACATGTCCTAGATTCAGAAAGGCCAATCGTTTATCGACATGAGCGGGGACATACAGGGTGTACATTCAGGAGCTAATTACTGGTGGGAGAGCTCCGAGATTAATTCTATTTTTTAAACTTTGAACAGCCGCTACATTGCGTGAACCGTCTGTGTGTTTGTTAGCTCGTTAGCAGAGCAGCTGTATGACAGTGTTTACAAGCACACGACTTCTGCATGTCACTGGGTCCACCACAAGACTGTATTGGTTCTTCTATCAAGTTTTTTAAAAACTCTATAATCACCTCCACACAGTTTTAGCAATGAAACCAGGGATACTGTCTTCAGACTCTAGCTTAGCGAAGCGTTTCAGAGGCTGGCTTGTGAGTCCAGGCAGGTGTACGTCTGGTCTGACAATGCCAGCCCAATGTGTCGACATACTTTTCAACATAAATCTGTCAGGACACCGGCCTCACCAAGGTTTGTTAGCACAACCTGTCGGGATGTTTATCTCTACCAGTGAAGGACGTTGAGCTTTCAACTTTTGTAGCAGTTGGATCCAATGCAGAAGCCAAAGATTCATCAATAGGATAGCCGATAAGAATTTGCTGCTTTTCCAAAAGCAAGGTTCACACAGTGGACCATTCTATGAAGAGGGCAAACACAGCAACCATGACCAAAAACAAAAGTATTCTCCATAATAGTCTTCAGTGTCCACTTCTTGCTCTAAATCCTCTAATTAAGCCACTAGTTATGGAACAGTGGGTCCTCAAAGGGTTCACTGTTGTTTGGCAGTTACACTGTGGTCTGTCTCCTGTCCCTATTATGTAACGAAGACCACCAAAATGTTGTTAGGCCTAATGCTCTCTGGTACCGTGCCGGATTTCCTGGTACTGGGCCCTTTTAGATTTGAAAGTAGATAATTATTTGTCTGTGGAAACTGTTGTGTAGCAAGATATATGGCTATATATGGCTGTATATGCATGTATACAGCCATAAGGAACCCAATATTTTGTATTCATAAAAATAGCCCTACTTTACTAATATGATCCTTTATTTTCACTGTGACTCAGCAAAGTGTCAGCTCAATAATGCACATGGTCGCACTACTTTCAAAAAGCGCCTCTAGGAAAAGGCTATTTGTTTTGTTTTCATATCATCATCACAATCTTTCAGACTAATCGTTTGACACCAGTAGGCCGATTCAATGGCCGATTCAATATATACCGAGGGTGCTGTAATTTATCTATTCAATGTTCGAGTCCTGGTGAGACGAAGTCAAGTGACATGTTTAAATAATAAAATAATGAATTATAGAAAGTTTTGTCTTTAAGCTTTTTGGGTGTCATCTTAAGTAATAAGGGTCCAAAATGATGTGACATTGTATAGTTTTAAGGCAAAAACCTTCAAACCCTGATGGCTGCACAGCACCAACGGCCTCGAAGATTTAGCTGCCACAATAATACCACGACTGTGAATATTGAGATACAGCACATAGGCAGCAAAACTGAAACTTAATAGAAATAAGGCCAAAATGTGTAGAGAAGCTCAGAATATATCAGTTATCGGCAGGCTACATGTTTATTGCCACATAACAGAAATAAATTCATTTGCCAGCTTCTGTGAAGGCTTATTACATTACCAGCTACATTAAGCTACAAAATAGGCTAGAATTGAATAGTCTCCTCTCCTTCTGACAATGTAGGCTGTCGGCTACAACTCACAGATCACCTCTCAAAATCTCATCAAAAACTAGAGTGATCTTGCAAGTCAACAGCTATTAAACTGAGCATTCAACCTTTTTTTCCCTGGACAGCTTGTACATGTTACCATGTAAAATCTGTGTACATGGTAAGATCTGAAAAAGAAGTCCTTCTGCTGCTTTAATTTACTGGTTGGCCGATTAACGCAGATTTTGAGGTGAAAACTTCCACCAGCAGATCATGTGCCCAAATTTGGTTGTAGTTATAGGCCCTGTTTAAACGAACTGTAGCGCATGGTCTAAAGCAGGGGTCGCCAATTGGCGGACCGCGGTCCGGATCCGGACCCAGACGCCGATGTATCCGGACCCAGGACCTAAAATCGATTTTATTTTGACAGGGCGCTTCTATTTTAACCGGCGCAGCTTTTTCAGCCTGTACGGCACTTGTTCAGCGGTGCAGGAAACGCACCGACCAATGCGTTGTAAATCACATCACGTGATGCAGCTCAGCCAATCAAATATGGGTATTCTGACAAGTTTCCTGACTCGAGTGAGATGTACACACACCGGGGGAGAGACGAGGAAAGAGAAGGAAGAGCAGGAGAATAATACGCGAGTCAGAGAAGTTCACATGACGTTCTCCAAAGAGAGAAAAGTGGTCAGAGAGACCAGAGTCTTTAACCAAGAATGAAAAAGACTCTTATAGGTTTATTCTTCACACGGACAGTTTATAACCAGTGTGTCTCACATGCTCAGAGACAAGACGATTATTTAAAGCGGTAAATGAAGCGACACTACGAGACAACGCACAACTCCTTTGAACAAACGTACCCACTCACATCTAAATGAAGACACAGAAAATAAACCTAAGAGCCCAAAATGATCAGAATCCTAACACATGAATTCATTGCCCAACAATGATGTTAACAGAGAGAATAGAGCTGAAACAAGTGGTTTAATAACCACAGATAAAGATCATGCTCATTGATTTCTCTTTTTAGAAGATGAGAAAAATATAATATTGTGGCTGTTTTTATTGACATCACTTCACACCTGAATGAACTGAATTTAAAGCTGCAGGACAATTCAGTGAAATTAATTTTTCTAAAATGAATTACTTTATTTTAAGATGCACATTTTTGAAAAGCTTTCTGTTATGTCAGTTATTCTTTAATCCAGCCATTATTGTACTTGAAATGAGAAGAACATTTATTTATGTATTTCTATGTATTATTTATAATCCATCCAGTTAAATTTGAAAACTGAGAATAATATTTGTTAAAATATAATTGATGTACTTTATTTATTTGATTTGACAGTTGTTGACTACACAGACACGTTACTACTACTAGACTTCTCGAATATATATATATGGCACTAAATAGTGCAAGTTAGATATTATTGTAATGTTCCGGACCTTTGCCCGAGGAGATTTTCTCGATCTGGACCTTTTGGAATTTTAATTGCATACCCCTGGTCTAAAGTGAATGATGCCAATGCAAGGGCTTGTCCAACTCAGCTTCTGCAAGTTAAAAGTAAGCCGAATGAAGTCAGTTTTGTTTTCTAGATTCTTTTTAATTATTTAGATCCAAATTCTTTGTTTTCTCTTAAACTTTCAATTCTGTGAGGAGCTGAGCCTTGCTGTCGGTGAAACACCGACACAGAGAGCAGAGGAGGACAGCAGCGTGCCCGTAGATGAAACCAAAACATAGTAGCATAGTTTTTTTTTCTGTTCATTCTGCTTGGGTGCTGTGAAAAAACGCTCATAAAACCCTGATTTTCATAATATGCATCCACATTTTTGCAAATTTAAGGATATTAAGCTTTTTTGCAGCTGATTTCATTTTAATCATCATCAAACCAATCAAAGTGTCATCTCTCATTAAATTTAAAAGCCAGGAAACTCAGTGCTTGACACTCAAACTTTTCCATTGTGAACCCGCTAATGCAGGTTCTTCTTACTATATGAATAATGTGCCCATCAAATAGCTGGAAAATATTGATCACTGACTTAAGACTAGTTTTTTGTTGGTCAATGGCACAATAACTCTCGCTGCTCAATGCGCCTGGCCACGCTTATTGTAAGACCAACACATCATGTAACAAGCTACTATAAGAGAAACACTTACAAAATACTGTACAGTGAATCTGACAGAATTAGTGGTGTAGACATATTTTGAGGCCTACCCAGCTCTATGGTTCCTCCTATACCGATCAAGGAAGCTGCGCTGTGGTAGAGCGGCAGAGGGATGTACACCACGTCATCTTCAGTAGCTCCAAACGCCCAAAACCCTGCTGCTGCCTTCAAGCTCTGGAGGTGAGTGATCACTGCAGCCTTAGGGAGCCCTTGTGGAAAGGAAAAGACATAATTTTGCATTACATGATGTTACAAAATAATCATTTCAACTGCATTGCCGCCCTGCTGAATCCAGCGTTAGCATGGGGAGGGAGTACATAGCCATGTGCTACCTGCATGACAACACAACAAAATGTCATGCAATGCTGCATTCAATTGTTTCAGACTTCATTAATGATTAGATAAGTGAGACATCGATCAAAAACCGTGACGCAAATATCCAACCCAAACCCAAAATTTTTCTAAGGGTCATGATAAGTTTAGTTTGTTTTTTATAAACTGAAATGTCACAGAAGGATAGCCCCAATAACTGAATGCTATTTTAACATAACATGTCCTCAGACACAAAATGGTGTAAATGACAGCTACAGCGTTATAGCATGCAAAGGCCTCATTTAAATGACTGTGAATAGCTCTACATAACATGTAAATATCTTGTAAATAATGTACATAACTTCACAGGCTTAAATAACACTAACATAAACAGTATTGGCATAACCGAGCAGGAAAGCTATGAAATAGCTATAAAAATGAAGCACCATTGCTACTCAGAGCTAGTTCAACATTGGCAGTGTTCACATGTAAATAAACCATAACCGTATATATAAGAAGTGGACGTAGTCAATATGACGTCATAAAGCCTCAAGTTTGGTGATTTTTAGATTTTTAAGACACTACTGCATTGGCATCACTTTTCAGAACCGGAGGTTGTCGCCTGAAATAAAAGTATAAAGAGAGTATAGCCCATGTTTTGCCTTTAGCCATTATTGTGGTAACGGCACAAAGACGGAACCAGTCAAGTCCCACATAGCTGAAGGGTGGCTCTGTGCTCAAACGGTCGGAGGGTAGGTCTATAATCTGTTGTTCAGCAGCACTCCAACAAAGTTTGTTACATACAGCATATTTGTGGAGCACTATGATATCAAATGTCACTCCTCCTCACTGGTCTCTGGTGAGCTGTAGAAACAACACACACTCACCAGTTGTTCCAGAGGTGAAGATGTAGAGGGTGGGGGATTTGATGGAGGTGGTGGCACGTAACACCGCTGGTACAGGCTGGTCGGAGGCAGCATCCATCTTATCCAACAGAGTGTGCACCTGCGGGTGCTCGCTCTGGCTCTTCATGGCCCACACCTGAATGTTGTCCTCCAGCAGGCTGCTGAGGATGCCATCCAGACATTCCACTAAACCTGGGAGATCGAGACAGCAAAGCCATATTTCATAACAAGGATACTTTGAATATGGTTTGAATTTTTATTGAACTCTGAGAGACCCGCATTGACCCATTTTTGTCTTGGGGGGGCAGTGGATCTTTAGGGGGAGATAGCATGTCAACACTTTATAAAACATAGAAGTGGTGTACATCATCTGAAAGCTGGGAACCTGAAGATTTGTTTGAGATGCCTCTTTGGCTCCGCAGGGGCTGAGGCTACAGTGGAGGAAATAGGCTCCTATTACACGTTGAAAGTAGATGATGATGCCATCAGATATGAAAACTTATCGATTGTCATTCAATGTGTGGATGAGTCATAGCAACAGTGTACAAAAGTGATACATAGACATTAACAGACACTGTTTTGGGCAGAGCTATATAAAGTTGGACTGGACACATACTTCACTACATTCTGACAAAAACATATGAATGAATGCTCATTTAAACCTATTAGTAAAATTGATAGCTATTTACAATGATGAGACTTCATATAGAGAGGAAATCAACAACCGTCAGAGTGGAGCTCAGAGAATAACCTGCTGCTCAACAACCCAACAAGGTCCTCACACATCTCCATCCTGGTGAAGAAAGCTCATAAACAGCTGTATTTCTTCAGGAAACTTAAGAAGGCTAAATTCCAGTGCCAAGTTATTTTTAACTTTTACAAAGGAACAATAGAAAGCTTCCTGACTGGAGACATGACAAACTAACATGTGATGTTCCAGGACAGGAGGCTCTACAGCAGGTGATAGAAACCACCAGGAACATCACTGGTCTACTGAGCATCAGTGATATTGGTGAGAAGAGGAGCCTGAGAAGAGCTCAAAGGATATTAAACGACTAAACCCACCGAGACACAACCTGTTCACCGTGCTGCTATCTGCAGAGAGATACAGAAGTATCAGCTGATGAACCATCAGACTTCAGAACAGCTTCTTTCCTCTGGCTGTGTGACTCCTTAACTCATCCTCAGCCCTCCATAAATGATATAGTTTCAATCTGCATTTCGTAGTGCAACACTGCTGTACAATGACAACAGAATAACCTTGTAATCTTGTATGATGAGAGAAAAGAGTGCAGACCTTTTTCTTGGAGCCCTGCTGATTTTGTTACAATTCTTCCGCTCTGTTTGTCCTGGAAGAATATGTACCCGACAGAAAATAGCTGCTTTGCTGGCACATTGCTGATATCAATTCTTTTTTTCTTGCTAGAGACTAAGAAATGCATGATCACCCAGTGGTGATGCTTTAGCAATGAAGTATACCTTTTGGTCAACAACAATATAGCACCTCATAAAAAGTGTTTTTGGTGCTTGTTAAGTGCAATTGATCACCAGATAAGTCTTTGGAACCTTCCCACTCAAACAGGTGTTCTCGGTTGAAAATTAAAGTGGCACTTAACTCACTGAATCGCTCTCAGACTAATGCTTACAACAATGGAACCACATGGGAGAGAATTGTCTGGAGACTTGGGACGGAGAGTTATGAGCAAGTCATTGTTGTTAAGTCAAAAAGCAAAAGTGATACAGAAATTCAAAAAAAGGATGGAAACCCCCAGGTTGACGTCGTACGCTTTCACCTCGTGATGAGCGAGTTCTGCTTAGAAAAGTGCAGGAGAATCGGCAAGCAAGTTTCTCAGAGCTGGCAAAAGATTCATGGTTCCTTGCAGGAGGCCGAAGACTGCTGAAGCCAGAGCACCAGAAAGCTTGTTTAGCCTTTGCCAAGGCCCATACTGAGAGAGATGAAGACCTTTGGGAATCCATTCTCTGGTCCGATGTCAATCCAAAGTCAATCTTTTTGGACCGGATAGCATCCAAAATGAATGGCGTCGCACAGGGAGGAGTACAGTGAGGAGTGCACGGTGCCCACAGTGAAGTTTTGTGGGGATCTAGGAGTGCTGAAGGTGTTGCACTTCATTGATTGCATCACGAATTTGCAGATGTACTGCGAAATCTTGAAACAGAAGATGCTAGCCTCTTTCCACACCCTGGGTCGTCAGGCACTTTTTCAACAAGGTAAAACATTCTTTCTACTAGATTGTTACATACTTTTTAGATTCACTTTAGGGGGTAGTCATCCTTGCTACACTAAATTTAAGCAAAGTTGCCTTAATTATTTATTTTACAGATATTGATGGCATATATTTCTATTTTTATTAAGTTATATTTAATACATTTTAAACTGGAGTGGTGGTCATTTAGAAAAAACTAAAATCTTTATGTTTAGAGGGGGTGTCCTGTATATGTCAGTTCATATACTCAATGGTCTTTGCTTTGTTGGCTTGTGAAAATAAATTCTTATAACAGACCCTGGGGACATTTGTAGATGAAGGGAGCCATGTGTACAGTATGGGCGTTGTGTGGATGGGCATGTGGGGTGCCATGGCATAGGACCCGAGAGCCCCCCATGGGGGGCTGTTTTAGAGTGTGTATCATTCAGCGTGTCGTAGAAAGCATTTTTCATAAAGAAATATGATTATTGCTCCAGACATATTAAATATCTAATTAACGGGAAAAGTCCGAGCAACATCATCATACCAGCCATTGTAAACACTGCAAACACAATTATACATGAACTAATATCATATCTGGAAGATATCTAGAAGATTTGCCACAATTTTGGCCAAAAATCGACGACCTATGCTCACTCTATGGCTCTCTCATCACGGAGCAGGATCACACATGGCGGATGAACACATGCAGGAGGGGCACGATTCGACCCGGAAACGCACAGCAGCGTCCATATTACTCTCTTTCAAACCGTTCAAAAGTTATGGGTATGCATGCCAACATCAGCCGCAGGTCACGAGAAAAAAAATTGGGTAAAAAAAAAAACTTACGTCTTGACGGTTTTGGCGATGAAAAACGGATTTATTCGAGCCGATTTTTGCACAGCTCTGCCCGCCATGTTCTGCTGCATGTCTGTGAGTGAGATGAATGCGCTGGCGGAATGAATCACAAAATGGCAGACGATTCTGTGGGGTGGAGCAATCCATGTAGAGAGGGGGTTCGCCCAGCATTTTGCGATTTTTAGTCAGTAAACAGACCCGGATACGATCAAACACCCCTGCATGGCTCCCGTTGGACTATACCCGCATCTAAAAATGTCTCACACGAGTAAATCGGCCTTACCAAAGTCACATAGACACATTATGAGCCATTTATTGTTATGAATGACAGATATGACACATCATAACTGCTCAAAATTATTCAAAATGGTGTAAAACTGATTTATTAGGATTATTGAACACTCCTAGTGATAAGAAAAGTGAATATATAGTTAATATTTAGTTATATAGTATATAAAATTAGTATACAGCAATGCAACAGCTGGTTCCGAAAATCAAAATTTGGATTTTTATGACCATTTATGCTGGCCTGCTTCACTCAATCGAAGTAAAATATGTTGTGGGGACATGTAAAACGTGTTGTTCTATGACTGTGCCGTGGTTTTAGGCTTGCAGCTGCATTATTTAAAAAAAAAAAAATGTTCAATACAAGTGCTTTTTTTCAGGCGAACCTAGAAATTTTTCAATTTGAGCTGTGCCATAAGTGTATCAGTTATTAACCAGTAACATATACACAATATTTACACAATTCAACACATCTCACAAGTGTTACCAGTATTCTAGCATCAAAATTATTAAAATAGACCTTGTAGTTAGAGCTCGGGACTCTCTTGAGTATGGCTATGCAATTTTCGAGCAGAGGCCTAAAAATAGGGCTAGGGTCCTATGAGTTAAAAAAGGTTGGGGAGCACTGCTCTTGATCTGATTTACTTTAATAACCCCTGAACATGAGCTCTAGAATGGGATTGTACTCAACAACACAAGTTCTTACCATCTACAATCTGATTTTGCTTAATAATTCTGAACCATAGACTTTTGAATTTTTCTTTTTTTGTCAGATTCCTCAACACTACAGACAGACACACAAGCGTGTTGTCTAGTTTTGGACCAAATACATATCTTTCCCAGACAATCTGGTGAGCTTAAATTCTGTTGTGAGAATTCCCTGAGATACTTTCTAAGAGGGATTGACAGTGGTCAGAAAGAAAAGTACGGCTTTGATAGCAAGTCTGCTGATGTATGACCCACAACTCTTCTCAGTGTCTGACTGTTGCAGCTCTTCCATGAATCCCTCTCCTGTTCCACTGGGGTTGTGGTGAGGACAGTGTCCCTGACCAATATCATGCTTGCTTGGTTGAGCAATCATCTGTCACATGGCTGCAGCGTGGTGATTCCTATTAACTGTAGAAACAGGATTCTTCCAGTAAAACACGGGTGGAAGCGGAATATGATTCAACGAAAGTTATTATTGTTGTGTCATCAAAACACACAACACACGCATTTCTTCTCTATTTTTAGGTGTTTATCAAGGTCCTCACTTCTCCAATATGAGTCTGACATTTTATTTACATGTTTAATCATTTACGTGTATCATTTTAGGTTCTAGAAAATTAGGATTCAAGTTTTGCTATTTTCTAACATTGTAAACAGCTAATCATTAAAAATGAGCAACAGACTAATCACTGAGGAAAGTAACGGTTGGTTGCAGCTCTATCTGACATACTGTGGGGTTACATGATTGTTATCTTTTTTGTGTTTCTGGAGGGCTCCTTCACTCTCCAGAGACATGTTTGTGTCTATAGAAGATTTAAATTACTAAATAAAACGAAAAAATAAAACAGTGTGTCCCAATGAAAAACAATGTTTTTGCATTCCTTATGACAGTATATGCATATAAGGAAATACCAATGCCATTCTGTGCCTCTCAGTGGCTCTCAACATGGCGACAGCTGAGCCGGCGGCTCGTAGCTAACGGTGCTGACAGAGCTAACAGCTACCTGAGAGGGAACCTGGAGGGTGGGCGCTACGCTTGCCAGTGAGAGCTAGCCAGCGGTGCACGCTCACATGCATGAACGTGCACTAAAGAAGGTTTTCTTTGGGGAATGTTTCCCTATCTGATCCAGGAACAGAACGTGTAAATGCCATTCACACCCATTCATACACTGATGGGCTACCATGCAAGATGCCACCTGCCCATCGAGCAATTTGGGGTTAAGTGCCTTGCCCAAGGACACAGCGACATGGGCTGGAGGAGCCAGGGATTAAACCGGCAAACTTCTGACTGGAAGACGACTCGTTGTATGCTGTACGGATTGTAAAGCCCTATGAGGCAAATTTAATTTCTCTGATATTGGGCGATACAAATAAAATGGAATTGAGTTTAAGAAATTTAACGAAAGGCTTGCGGCCATGTCAACAAAGAGAGGAAAAACTCGGATTACAACACACACACATCATTCTCTGCTCAGGTAGACATTACTCCACATTTACATGGAGGTTGTTTGCTGTTATATTTATGATCTGATTGTCATATATAATAATACAAATAATCAATCCCTTGTTAGTCCCGCAGTGGGGATATTTATTCTCCTGGATTCGAAACTTTTGTTCACAGAAGTGAGATCAGGGCTAATGCAGGCATTTCTGTTACAGTGTTGACTATGAACTAGTGGATGAAAGTAACAAAGTACATTTATTCAGGTCAAATACACAAGTGCATTTGTAAGGGAGTTTTATGCTACTTTAATTATCTGACAAGCTGCCTCTGATCACTGATTGCTGCATGTACATGTACAGCTCCCATGAATATCTCTACATTTTTGTCTTTGTTTGTTTTGTTCATTTGTGTTTATCACTAATGGCATATGACAGAACACATTCATCTACATCTGAAAAGTAGACGTGGGGTTTAAGTGCAGCAGACTTTGAGACGATCACCGCTCCACGGCCAACCAACCGACCAGACCTGCTGGACCAAACGCCACCAAACTGCCCCAGAGAGGAGAGAGAGGAGAGCCGTGATGGAAGCTAAGCTAACCCAGCCAGGACCTGAGGCTACTCCACTACCCAGCATGCTCCTGGCTGTCTGATGCCCGGTAGCAGGAAAATAAGATGGATGAAAGCAGCGGGAGGTCGGTGACTGTGGAGCCCACATCTTCACAGAGACCTGGATCCATCGTGGGCCAGGATCAAGCTGCACTTGACGGGCGGACATCAGGACTCTGGTGAACCAGAGGAGGAGGACTCTGTGTCTACATCTTGATGCTTGGTGCTCAAACAGTCAGAGTTGATGGACAATGTTTTCCACATGTTGAGTTTTTAATGTGAAGATGTCGGCCATATTGTCTGACCAGAGGATTGTTTTTGTTGATGCTGTTTACGTTCCTTAGATGAAAAATTTACAAAAATACACGACAGGAATGTACTACTGGTTTTGTTTTCTTTGTCATGTGTTTCAACTGAATTTTAATTGTGCATCCTTGTCCTTGCATAATGACAGTAAATGAGACTTTAGCCCATGAATTAAAAAAGGAAAGAAAGTATTCAAAAATAATAATTTAATTTAAAATCAATTATTAGCTTTTTCCTTAAAATGTCAGAAAAATGTCAATCAGTTTCTCAGTCCAAGGGGACATCTAGAAATGTGTTGCTCTGTCAGACAGTCTACAACCCACACACAGTGAGAGTAAGCTCCTCCGCTTGGAGAAACTTTGACATCTTTGATCAATTTGTTATAAATATAAATCAGTTACAAACTAGCTCCGCCCTGACCAGCTACTACTGCTTGCATGTTAATACATCAAGAACTGTCACTGCTGATTATATATATATATATATATATACATATATATATACATATACATATATATATATATATATACACATATATATATACATATATATATATATATATATATATACATATATATATATATA
>NW_022280046.1:10194765-10216750 GCF_004355925.1 Anarrhichthys ocellatus
TATATGTATATATGTATATATATATATATATATATACATACATTCCTGTCGTGCATTTTTTAGATTTGCACCATAAGGAATGTACACAGCAGCAACTGAAACAATTCTGTGAGCAGATGATATGGTTACCAAAGAAAACATGATGACATCTGATCACTGTACGTTTTTTGTCAAACCAGTGCCTGTCGGCCCACAAGAGCTACCGACTGGAACCGCGCTCTGAGCCCATGTGTGGGCTCTGATGAGCCTCCTCTCCCAGGACAGGCCATGGAGGAATGCAGCGCGTCCAGCAGCGAGCAGCCTCAGTACTACACACCGCTGTCCACCAAGCTGGAGGCTCAGCTCACGTCTCCGGGGCTGGACGCATACGTCAAACAGTGGTAGGTCATGGATGGAATTTCATTCTGTTTTGAATTCTGTTTGTACATTTTCTGTCAACTTGAGGCGAGTAACCCTTCTTATAGCACCCAACACCAGCCGGGACCAGAAGGCCCATTCAGGCCCGTCACGGTAATTAACGTCATCGACTTATCGAACGTTATATGGACACGACCTGGATAATTTTTACATTAATGACTTATCGTACAACAAGTGGACATGACCGTGATCATTTTTGCTGACCACCATATTGCTCGTTGTGTTTGTTTACATTAGAATGTCACTAATATTTAAGCAACATGGTGGCAGAATAAACGGCAGGGTTTCCCTCCCAGTGAAGACCTGGGCGCTGTGCACACGTTGAATTGCTATTTTCCACCCGCAGTTCCTGGGCAGGTAGGTTGAATAATACAATAGTCAGAAAAATTACAATTACAAAATAGAAATTACAAGAAGATAAGACATTAAAAGAGCCATAAGTGTTTTTTTGCACTTATTCCTACAAACAATATATCTTCTATCAGATGTTATGGTGACAGGCCAACGCCCATTTACAGATTGTGATTATTTAAGTGCTGGGGAAGATAATAACAATAAGATGGCTCAATAGAAAAGTTAACCATAAAAAGATCAGAACTGTCGAATACTGACAGTGACACTGAGTGAGAGAGGTTGTTATTGTTGTTGGGAATAACATAGCCTCAAAAAGGGGGCACCAATATGTTGGGAATGTAAAGGAGCGTGTTTGGGTTATCAGCATCTAAGAAACTAAATTCTTGACATCAATAGAATTATTAATGTCAGTAACAATTATTGATTATTGATAATAACGGGGCACCACCCTGCGAACAGGGACCAATAACCAAACAATAAAACTAAGTCTCATAATTAGTGTTCACTCACAATGTCAACAGTCTGAGTACTATTACACATTCAGAGTGAAAGTGAAGGTTTAAGTTCGAGGACAGACCACATATACAGCTATTATCCCAATACACATGCACAAAGTAATCACAGACAGCTGCTCTTTAAAATATAACAGAGTTTATTACGTTCTAATACTAATGATCTCGTCAACTAATATCTAAACTAACAACAACAAATATACATTCATGAGCACGCTATCTAAAATCAACAGACTATTGAAAAGAGGAGGGGGGAGTGTGTGTGTGTATGTGTGCGTAAGGGGGAGGGGCGAGGGAACAGCACAGCGACGTATGACGTAGTTGGGACGTGGTGACGTCTCTCATGCGCGAGACTCAAAATGGCGGATAGCCAACAGGAGACCCGGCGTCTAGTGCCGGTAGCCGTTTAGCACGTAAGTAGATTAGCGCAAAGCTATATGTGTGTGGATTAGTAAAAGAGAAGGGAAAGGAACAAAACAAAATGAAATAAAACAAAAGATTAAGATCCTCTGCGCCGCGCGGGAGTACGGAAGATTGCTCTCTCAGCCAGGGGAGCAAGAACCGCGACTCTTTGTCTCAGCCGGCGGTTTTGACCTCCTGAACTGATGAGAAGCAACTTCGACCTCACTGCGGCTGTCTCGACACGAATCACGGTAGAATAGAATACACGGTAACTTCTACAAAACACTAGCAATTTCAGGGATCGCCAGTGTCGGTGATCATAAAGCATATACCACGTTATCAAAATGAGCAGTACTTTAAGCACACAAACAAGATAAAATAAACACAAATGAACTCTCTCTAACTCTGCCCAGACTCTATTTCGCCTTACGGTACGATGCAATCGTGTTGATTGAGGGGGGGGTTCTTCTGAGCTTCGATGGGCACAGGCAGCGCAGCTGCGGGCCGCGGGAGGTGTTCTCTCGGTAGGAGAGAATCGCTGTCGTCTGGATAAGGGATTTTCGCGTCCTTATGGCCAGAGCAAACGAGGCGCTTGGTGGAGAGTGGAAGTTCTCTCTCTCTCTTTCTGAAGAAGTCTTGCTTCTTCACTTCTGCAGGAATGAAAGGGTTCGCTTCGTGGATACGAACAAAGATAAAATAGACAGTTTGGTGAATTCGGCCAGCGAATATAAACTGTTAGACCTAGGATTTGGTTGAAAAGGGAAACAACGTTGGTGTGCTCCCTAGCTCGGCGGAGGTCGAAGGGAAAAAGCATTGAGGTAGGGGTTGCAGGTAGTTTTGTAGAACAGTGGCTGAACCACAGGGGTCCTGGGGTGTCTTGGCTCTCGGCCAATTAGATTGCAGCGCTGCTTTCAGGTAACTTCAGGAACACAGTTTTTGGGGGGAGGAAACTCACACCCTAATGTGAATTTCTTCAGAGCTGGGGGTTTGGTACTCAAACTATAATCAGGATGAAACCTTTGCTTGCAAAAGGGAAGGCCTGACTCTCTTTGTTCCACAGCACATGTCGAAGCCGTATAGTCAGATCCCAACATTGTGCAACAGGCAAATAAATCAATTGAGCACGGAATTGATTTTTTGTGTGATAATAATCTCTCTAAAATATCACTCTTGTGCATGCAATAATAAAATCCCTTTCTGTGATGAGACCTTTACTTGTGCATCAGAATACAGGGAAACAGGTGCACTTTGTGATGGTTTTATAGTACAGTATCAGCATGCAGATGGTGTTTGAGTTCAGATACAATTTTACAATTCAACACATAATCTTGTTTCATGTATGAAACCAGTTTTATAAACTATCGATACATCCATCTCTCATGTGTAGCCTTTATTCATCTAAGTTTTATTTTACATTCTCTGACACAACCAAATGCCAGACATAATGAATGAGATCATTCTTGAAACCTAGTGTCATCCATGGTGACAGGGTCTTCTTTGAGCTCCTCTCTCTGTTCTTTAGCAGATGTTTGTGAAAAGGTCTTTAGAGGAAACCTTTCGGGGCTCCTCGTGAATATCTTTAGCCATAAATGACATATTCTCATGGTCAAACCAAACTAAAGCAACCAAATCGGAGTCTCTCACCCGGTTCCTCTTCTCCTCAGTGCCGGTCCGGAGACCCCCATGTGTCGTATCTGTCACGACAGCGGGGCCCAGGAGGACCTGCTGTCGCCCTGTGACTGTTCCGGGAGCTTGGCCCCCATCCACCGCAGCTGTCTGGAGCACTGGCTGTCTGCCTCAGGAACCAGCTTCTGTGAGCTCTGCCACTTCCAGTTCACTGTGCAGAGGAAGTCCAGGCCACTGCTCGAGGTACGAGGAGCCGCTCACACAGGAGCCGAGTTCAGTTTGCCGATTCTTTACAAACCTGACTGTGCTTTCATTCTCGTTGGGGGGTTAGTGGCTGCAGAACCCGGGTCTCCGTCAGGAAAAGCGCACCCTGTTTGGCGACATGGTGTGTTTCCTGCTCATCACCCCACTGGCCACCATCTCCGGCTGGCTCTGCCTTCGCGGCGCCATAGATCACCTTCACTTCTCCAGCCGGCTGGAGGCCGTGGGACTCATCACGCTGACCGTTGCCCTCTTTACCATTTACCTCTTCTGGACCCTGGTTAGTAGGCTGAGGCGTGTGTGTGTCATGCGGTGTTTATTACACATACGTTATATTTCCATAAGCCTGCACAGGTGTGTTTAGACAGTTTGACATCATCCAGTTTGATCTGAACCCCCAAAAAACACATCAGGACGAGGCACGTCAAGCTCAATGTCTCCTTGTGTGTGCCGGTCTAGGCTGCTGGACCACATGGTTGCATACACCGCCAGCAGGGCTAGGAAATACTTTATTCTGTGTACCTGTCACATGACATGCACCAACATGTTTTTAGTGCAGCATCTGGTGTACTTGTCCATCTTTCTCGGCGCTTCTGCCACAGCCCAAAGAACATAGACCGCTGCGTCATTTCTCTCCTTCCAAGCACACAATTACAGCCAGAGTCCACAGTTCACCGATCTAAAAGATGACGTCATACCGATGGAGAGCAGAACCGTGGCTGATGTGGGTTTCAATAAATTAAGCACTCAATATTTTTACTGGAATTTGATTAATAATAAGAGCATTTAAGGAACCGTTCATTATATTTTGAATGTTTCTAATAGGCAGTATTGTGCTGTACACAACATATTTCCTGTACCAATAGGTGACTTGCTTCTGTAATATTATGTCAATAAAAAAAAAAAAGGTTCACAGTTACATCGTTGTGTCGTCTGCAGGTGTCTCTCAGGTATCACTGTCGACTGTACAGTGAGTGGAGACGGTCCAATCAGAGAGTGGTCCTCCTCCCCCGGTCACACAGTGAAGCGTCCGCAGCGCCGCCCTCCTCTCAGGGCTCACAGCGAGGGAAGCAGCCGGCCACAGACTCGGTGGTCTGAGACGGGCTCTCATCAGGACACGGACGCTCTCTGCACTTTATAGCAGCGCTCTGAGATGCTCTGCCAGAGCCGACGTCACATGTGTGAATGGCCGCGAGTAAGAAGCACTCAATCCTCCAAACTCATGGGGAAACTCGTAAAGGACCTGTGCACAAAATAACAATAGGCTGCAGTGTTTTGGACAATCAAACGACAGGTGGTGAAACACTGAGTGCAACTTGCAGGAACAGCACCGTACCCATGATGAAGACGTCATGGCTCTCGTATTGCCATAAAGGAACATTTTTGGGAAATGGTCCGGTTTCCCATGTCGGTGAGAAGTGGAATATCAGTTTCCCAAAATGTCAGACCGTATAGGCAGCCACTGGAAACAAGAAGGGACGGAGTGGTGCTGTATTGCAGCAGCTACTAAAGATGGACGAGGAGTTTGATGTGAACTTAGTCACCGGTTCTAATCTGTGAGGCTACTGAAGGCTACTGAAGCTGCTCCACATTCATGCACAGTCGGTCTGATGGACGGTTTTGGCTCTTAGGATTGACACACTTAAACCAAAGGTTATTTTTTATTTGAAACGTTTAGTTGTTGGTCTGTTTCATGTGTGTGTGTGTGTGTGTGTGTGTGTGTGTGATGCAATAAAATACAGTGTACAGTTGAGCTGGTGTGGTCCATGTATGGTTATCTGACATGAATCTATAATCATTCATATATTAGCTCTCCACACAATAGATTTTCCAGTCCACAGTACATATTACAAAGCCTGGCATTTTATTGAGCAAATAGGTCTTCATGTAGAGTAATAATCTTAATTATATTCATATGAAATACTTTGAGACGCTTTACACAACGAGTTGAATAAAAGATTCAGGAGAAGGCGTCCTACATGAAGTGTATTTGATTTGATGAAATGTACGCAGGACAAAATCAATTTCAACTTCAACTAATAATTCTTAAAAAGGGGACCATGCAGCTTTGGAACTAAGAAATAACATTCTTCCTCCACAAAAGAAAA
Source organism: Anarrhichthys ocellatus (assembly GCF_004355925.1). Taxonomy (NCBI): domain Eukaryota; kingdom Metazoa; phylum Chordata; class Actinopteri; order Perciformes; family Anarhichadidae; genus Anarrhichthys; species Anarrhichthys ocellatus. The sequence continues at coordinate 10,200,446 of NW_022280046.1, forward strand.
GATTAATTCATAAACATTAATACTCCATCGTCCAAGTCAGCAAACTCACCTCATGTGGTCTGGTGAGACCTTATTGAAGTTAATATTGCTGCAGGAATGACATCACTGAGTCAGTTTGTGGTGGTGCAATAATCTAAGGACATTTACTCAATGTATATTTACACCCCAAGTATACATTTGAGGTACTTATTTGACTGTGTATGCTACTTTATACCTCTACGCCACTCATTCTTGTCTTAATGTTAGTGATGGCATCTTTACTCTGGTCACCTGTAGTGTCTCACGTATAAAACACGTTTTGAATCAAACACCATGTACATACTCTTTTCTACATTAAGAACCAATTGACTTCCTCATTTAAGATCCTATCGGCTCTCCACCTGCCGACTTGTGTTCCTCTTTATGCATTACAATTCAAAAATAACAGCACTGTACTGGTAAAAGTGGAAAACTGGAGGTTGTAAATAGTTTCCCTGAAACACTCCACTCATTACTGATTCAAATAACAGAACTCGGACTACACTTAATGTTCTGGTTAAATAGACTTTACACAGCGTATTGCAGAGGGCAATGCGGACACGTGCTGACCTCTCGGCGCTGGTTGCTACACGTTACATTAAATACGAGGCTAATCTAAACTGCCTGATTTCAAGTTAATTATGGGGCAACATATTTATAGATATAGATGACAATTATATCATTAAAGACTTGTTTGTCGCAAAATGTTCTATTCAAATATGTAAAGATGTTGAGCAATGTGAAACTTTCCTGTTCGGCAGGCTATCAAGATAATTAATATCAGTTTATAATATTTTTGTTTAGTGCGATACCTGCGGCTCTTTCGCTCTGTCAATTACTATTTTGAAAACTGAATATAAAATATGGAGTGTAAACATGGATTTTAAATGAGTCACATGGAAGCTTCACATGAAATTGATCCCATAATTCACTGCAGCTCCATGTGGGCAGTGAGGAGCTATCTGTAACCGTTTATTTTTTCAGATTAGCTAAACCCGTGTGAGAAGCAAAAATAAACGGTTCACTTAGAACCCCATTCTTAAGGATCCTGTGCCGTGTTCTCCATAGAACGTTACATTGATGCATGAAACAAGAAACACAAGTACAAGAAAACTTGTTTAATCATTCAACGATGATTACAGCCATAGCATGCATAGTAACACACCAACACACAAAAAGTACTTCAAACACTTCAAATATCAAAAGTAAAGAATACAATCAACACTTCTCCATTAGTGGCGAGTCAGTGGAGTGAACACACAGCTGGGAGTAGAATATCAGTTGGTGTATAATTATCTTATACATTAAAGAAGAGAACGCAACAACTGCTAACAAACTCAAACCGCCTCTTCTGAATACAATCAAACAACCTTTTCTTTTTTCTAAAGATACCAGAAGAATGTCAAATAGTTTGTTCTCATTTTGTCTCGACACTGCTTATTCTGGCCACTTTTAAAATCACTATTTTTGTAAATATTAGTGTTTTAGTCAGCACCTGTCCTAATCGAGTCGCCAACATCCTGTGGCTTTTCTTGTAGCATCAATAACAACATACAAAATAAAACAACTAAATTAAAATCCATTAAAAAAACCAAACAAAAATAATCACACTTGTTTTCTTAAAAGACACAAGTCGGTCCTGGAGTTTAGCTACTTGTTGCACAGTTTAAAAACAATCTGAACTACAAATACAAACGGTTCATTCACCATGTTATTTAGCTTTTTCAGGTGAAAATACATCTACCAAAAGCAGTTTTGCATTTTTTAAATGAGAAATAAAACCATTTCTTTATTGGAATGCGCTACAAAAGATAGAAAAATAGTTCTAGTATTACAGTTGGCAGCAGACTGGCTGGGCTCAGAGGAGGTGGGTGGTTGGTGCAGTGCGATCACATGATGGAGCAGCCTCTCTTTGCAGTGCGAGGGTCCCCCTGCACACAAACAAACACAAACACTTGCATGTTTGGCTGACAACTTCAGTAAAACAGTAAAACAATCCCCATGGAAGGTTAGAAGGAGAGCCGACATGTTCCGAAAGGTCAGAAGATAAGCGGCAGCTTCTTGTCTGTGCATCGGAGCTACGTTCCTATTTCATCTTCTATTCTAGCTGTGTGGCACGGACGAGCCTTATATTAATATTTATAATCATATGCACATTTAGTAGTTGGACTTCATTCACATTTTTTTGTGCCCTCAAATGCACTGTTGTCAAAGTAGACGCTGCTGCGTGCGCTGCGTGTCATGTGACGAGGAACAATCAATCAAGAGCCGGTAGACATCTTTTCTTTCTTCCGTAAAAAAACGTTGACAGTAAATGAAGGGAGCACAAGTTAATGGTTTAGTTCAGGACTCTCCGGAGCTTTACGATCCATCTCAGAATATTTGATGTGCTTCAAGCTTTCACATCGACCCCGGCTGGTGTTCTCCACACATGTGAACGGCCCCTTTATCCGAGGAAACGTCCGAGCTGGCTGATATTCTCACCTGCTGGTGGAAGAGTTCTTCATCAGTGGCCTCCACTCCATCATCATCATCCTCCTCTTCTATTGTTGTCTTGTATGTTGTGGTTCTCTTTGCCACCTCCTGCGCCACACACACGCGCGCACGCGCACACGCACACGCACACACACACACACACACACACACACACACACACACAATCCAACAGTACTTGGTTACACAGAACAGAAGTGAGGATGATGGTGACCATCACTCTGGCCAAGAGACTGTAAAGAAAAGCAACTAGCGTGTAAAGACTGAACACACGGGGTTGATGAGAGTTCATAGATGGAGATAGTGGATCGATCAGTGTGTGTGTGTGGTCTCACCTCTCCCTGAGTGTTGATCAGCACCACTTGGACGTCCACCCCTGAACCCCAGGAGGACTGGTTCTTCCACACCAGATCTGTAGGAGGTTTGGAGCTCACACCAGCATCAGACGCCCAGACCTGAGCAAAGCAGCCACAAAGTCCTCCTCATATTCAACACAGTATTCACACACACGCGTATAATTGGCAAGGATACAGCCCCACTGTTTAACACCGCACACACCTTTGAGACACAACCAGACCCAAAGACTGAACAGGAAGCTACTGGAGACTAGGGCGGCACCACATTGGTGAAGACAACATCACTCCTCAACAGAAAAGATGAGACGTGAACTGAAGACCAACTCTTACCGTGACTTTCTGGCCCGCCTTCAGGACATACTTGGGTGTGAACTTGTAGGTGGCTGTGGCATTTCCAATAGTCTTAATCATCTCATAACTGCCCATTGCCTCGTCCTGAGACAGACATTGACAAAATGAAGAAGTCAGTTAGTTCTGCCGGATCTCTCAATAGGAGATGTTCAGCTGTAGCTCCACTAGGGGCATCCCCCACTAACATTATACAGAGTCTCATCTGATTGTCTGGTCGTTCATAAATTCTAAATATACGTAGTACTCTGGTAGTGTAAGGAACATGCACCATCTAAGAAGCTCACCTCATCTCCATTGTTGTGGAGGCAGATGAACTTGCCGTCGGTGTCAATCTCGTCAATGCAGACGGGTCCCGTGGCCGCGGCGGAGTGCGTGATGGCCACCGAGCTGCTGGCTTCCTGTTCCTCCACGTCGATGCGCTTCCTCTTCCCCATGGTGGTCTGCACGCTGCGGCTGCTGGACGAGGCTCGAGACACCGTGACGCGAGCTGAAGGACTGGGAGACAGCTTCAGCCTTGGGTGGGGGGGGACACGACAGTTAGGCTCAGCGGGTGTCACAAATGGAAACGGCGCCATTGCTTCTCGCAAACTTTCTGGTCACTCACCTTTCTTCTTCTCCCTCCAGAAGTTTGCGGTAGGCGTTGATCTCCATGTCCAGCGCCAGTTTGACGTCCAGCAGCTGCTCGTAGTCGTTCAGCTGCTGCTGCATCTTGGCCTGGATCTCGGCCAGGTCACTGTCTTTGTCTGCCAGCAGCTTGCGGCTCCGGTCTTTCTCCTGAGACAACGCCGCCTCCAGCTCCACGATACGATCGCGCCAACCACGGGTCTGAATATAGACACAGGGAGGTCAGAGTCTGAGGTGTCAGAGCGAGCAATGGTCGGATGAAAATGAAGACCATGCATGGCTCAAAAATACTGTTTTCTGTTTACATGCAACCTTAAAAATGACATGTGCTAAAAAACCTAATTGTACCTGCTCTAAAAAAATGTTTATTACACCATTTGGCTTATTATTCATTCTCTCTCTTTCTTTGCACTTCCACCACGACCAGACCAAAATAAATCCAACCTGGACCGCTACATTTAGCAAACCTCTGAAGGACAACATGTATTCATTTCATGTCTGAGAGATTCAAAATGTGTCAATGCGTGAGAACAGTTACATGCATGTAGAGCTGAGAATTACGTGCACAGCACAAATTTTACATGCACTGCTGTGCAATGCACGTGGTATTTTAATCCCTCCAATGTGAAAGCATCCCTTTAAAACATACTACGGGTGATGCGATCGTTTCATCTGTAACTTGTCATTTAGGCTAAATTGTCCATGTCTGCAAACAATGTGTACAGGAAGTTGGATGGAAGTTGATGAATGATGGACCAAACATTGTAAAAAAGGGACAGTTCTAAAGCCCAGTAGAGACTGTTTTCACTGTGGGTTCAGAACAGTGCTTAGTCAGCACTAAAGAGGTCTGGGAGGCACAGTTTAACCTCACATTGTGATGTCACACAACATCATGGCGAGAACATTTAATCCAACTGCAGCCACAACCTCACGAGGAGATTATGATGAACTAAACAGAGCGGCCGAGTCACCGCTCTGGAAAACAAACTTGGTTTATCCGCATGAGGTAAGATGTGACACTTTGAGATATAAGTGGCTGCCTTCTATCAAAGACCACCGCTTTGGACACAAGTTCTAATTTTAAAAGAATTAGAAGAGTAAAACCAAATGCCGACCTCCTTCTGCATTCCTGCCAGCTGGGCAGTGAGGCTGTCGATCCTCAGGCTGGACTCTCTGAGTTCCTCTCGGGACATGCTGGCCGACGCTCCGTTCATCTCAGACACCCGGTGCAGGTCCTCCAGCTGGAGACAGACACAGCGGGGGGTTTGAGAAACGACATCAACACAGTTTCCTTCTCATCGCACCCTAAAGAGGAACTGAGCAGTGTCAGTCACTTCCTGACACACAGGAAGTTAAGTTAGCACTGTGTTGCTTGGTATGTTGACATTCTACTTATAGGTTCACTAGATTGAAGAAAAAAAAACAAAAAAAAAAAACACAATTACTTGCATATTGTGTAGGAGGATTTAAACAGGTCGGTCAACTAACTACAGAAAGCGTGCGAGTGGATTTTGACATTTATATCATTTATTATTATGCATCAGTATTACAAGCAGTTGGACCAGCTGTGTTTTTCTGGTTTGATTGCTGCCAAATCAATTCCACTTCATCTGATCCTAAAGTTTCTTTTGGCCTATTCATCTTTTACCAAATCACATAAAAGGCCCAGTGGATGTGGATTACAGATGCTTGTCGTGTAAAACTGTGAGCAGAAGACTCAGGTAAAATCTGCACTTGGGTTAAAAGTGCTGCAAAAAAACTGAAGAGAAACCAAAGAGTTTTTTCGAAAAATTTGAAGTTGTAAGAAGATAGCTTTGTCCAAATATGTTTGTGTGAGTTTGGTCTAGGCCCTATTACTCCAGCATACAATGAGATTCCAAACAACAGTGTTCCGACAACTTTGTAGCAACAGTTTGTGCTCGTCTCTGTCCTGTTTCAATATGACAACGTCCTCACCCACAAAGCCAGGTCTATAAAAACAATGGTTGAACTGGACTGAACCCTGTCCAGAACTGGAACACTGGTAAGGCTGAGCTCAAATTCTAAGATGGTTCAAATCCTAACGATACTCATCCCAAGGCACGATACAGACAGACAGACACACACACGTCGTCAGTGTGGCACCGAGGGGAAACGTCCTTAAATACATTTAGGAGAACTATAAGATCTGTTGAGTGAGACGGTCCTGTAACTTGGTGCAGTTTTGGAAAAGATGTATGGTATTTGTCAGTTATATTATGAACATACATTAAAATTTTTCATGAAAGAGGTTAGAAAAATAGTTTGTCTATGCTGTCACTTACACTTCTTCAGAAGATAGAAATTGGAATCGGTGCCCCTCTACAACAATTCTCCAAAATCTGATGGAAAGTCCTCCCAAAAACCCTGCCCATGGTGTGAGAAGCCCACGTTCAGCTGTCACATATCGGCGTGTTGTTTGGACTGTACACATACTGTCATATTGTGTAGTTTTACACCATGGCCACGGAAATAGCTTATCTCCGATTGGTCGGCTGCTGTTTGATTAAGTCTTATTGAGACACCTCAGACACAGTTTATATTGTGATATTTAGAAATTCACTTCAAGAGCCACATATTCCTCCTCCTGTCACAGCTGGTACACACTCTTTCACCTGGACTGCATTATTATGAGAGTGTGAGTTCATACTTTGGTGACGTAGGTGCTCTCCATGTTGTCCTTGTAGAGCCTGATCTGCTCCTCGTTCTGAGTCCTCATGTCAGTCAAGGCCTGAGTCAGTTTATATTCATACTCCACTTTCCGGCCAGAGTCCACCTCCACCAGCTGGGTGGTGTACCGCTGCTGGGCCTCCTTCACTTCCTGTAACACAGTCAGCACACAGTCATTCAGACAGTCCTCTCAAGTCTGATCCGGCCCTAATCAACACGGGTGGGAAAGTGATTCATCAAATTAATATCATGTGATCCAAACATTTCCAATAACTCTTGAGTTGTAAAGTCCAATATGTATTGAAAAAGATGTAATTTCCCAAATTAATGTTTTTATTTAACAAAATAGTCTGCTTCAATCCATATTTGTGGGCATTTACACTTTCAAAAACAACATTTTCACTCTGGTCAAAAAAAGAAAGAAAAGGGTTTGCTCTCCCCGCATGCAGAATAGAGAATGATCAAAGTAGTGCTCACCATTCAGCACGATTGAGACCGTACTTTTCAGACGACTGATAACTCTGTCAGACATGCAAGCGTTCTGCATCAGTACCATTACACTAGGCCATACCCTCGGTGACACAGTCTTGTTTACTTCAGAAGAATTCTCACCTCCTCTTGCATGCTCTTACGGAAGATCATTTCCTCTGTCAGACTCTGGCAGCGGTTTTCCAAGTCAACTCGCATCAGCATCTCATCTGCAAGGTGCTTCTTGGCCTGAGCCAGACCTGAATCCAGCTGACAACGCACAAAACAACAGGTCACGCTTTGAAAACAACTCTCGATGAACAGAAAAGGGTTATTAAGTTTAGCGAGTATGGAACAGCTCTCAAGAGAAAACGAGAGAAGCAATCATAAATAACATTTTGTTGAAGTAAAACACAGAATCAAAAACATACTTTTGTTTTTAATAAGCACAATTGATCCCTCTGCATCACTCCTAAGTAACAAACACAAATAAGGGAATCTTTCCAGACATCGTATTCACCTCCTGCAGCTGTTCTCTCAGGTCGGCCAGCATGGCCTCCAGGCCTCTGTTCTCAGACAGCGCCGTAGCCAGCATGGCGTCTTTAGAGTTCAGCTGAGCATCCAGGTCCTTCAGCCTGGCCTGAGCTCCTGCTGCCTCAGAGTCCTTCTTGTTGTAGCTGGAAGGAGGGTGACAAGACATGGTGAGAGCATTAGAGCCGTCTCAATAACCGCTACATTGCAACACCGCTTTTGACAAGCCAAGCACAGGGGGTGGCGAGCCACCTCCACAAACTCTTTGTTCCCGTTTTTTTTCTTATTTGAATTCTTTGCACTTTATCACCGTCTTTTGTACAATATGGCCTCCAGCAGCGTTGAGTCGGTGTTTGCTCTCAGCGGGGAGCAACGAAGAGAAGCTCTGCTCACTGAAGATGCACAATTAAAAATGTAACAATTATATTAATTTGTTCCACTGCAAGCCTCAACTTCACACTTCCCAGAAGGCATCAGGCACACATGAGTAGATGGGATGATGGACACAGTATGCTTATGGATGACAGACTTATTTTGCTGAAGAGGCGGGCTGAGTCAGTCCTCTAGTGTTGCCCCGTCAGCGGACCACATACTAAAGCTTTGCCCTTTAGCTTACGTTCCCTTTTTCTGCACCATTATTGAACCCTGTGTGCTTCATTGACCAATGTGCTTTACTCTGTTTATACGCTATGGCGGCCCATGCAGCACAACATATATTCATTAGCCAGTCTGGCTAAAACTAAAAGGTAGAGGCATAATTGGTGCAGAGTGTGCAGCCCCAAAATAAATCTAGATGCTGAGCTGTTTTTTATATTTTGTTCACTCAATCAGTGAGAGTAGAACAGTGGTGTCCCCTGCCCTTCAGGAACTTCACATGAGTAAACAGCGTCCTCTGGTGGCCACAACGGCTCACAAGTGGAAGAATGAAAGAAAAGATTCTTATTTCTTATAGTTTGCGCTGCAAAAATATTTTACTTTAGCCTAATTATCAGATTTTGCCTGTTTTGATTATTTAAAATAAATGTACTTTGTCGTGAATTCTATAAGGAAAAAATAAAAGTGAGATATATATATATAGAGATAGATAGATATATTTTATATCTGGAATATAGATGAAAGCCACATATTTCACTCAAAAAAAAACATGCTGGACATCTGTTTCCCAGCTTAGAGGCGGGGTTAATAAGTCAACAGTGGATCAGTGTCATTGGGTTTGTGAGTTAAGCCGTCTCTCTGCTGGGACAGAGGCCGGGGTTTTGCTCATGGTGTGCCTGAGGGTTAGGGTGGGCGGGTGGGGCTGAAGTGGACAAACTATGAGTGGAATGCAGAGCGGTATGCTTGCATTTCACGATTTACTGAGAAACATTAGCGGGGAGGCAAAACCACTGACCGACAGGCTCTCACTTCACAGGAACACTCAGTAGAACCACACCAGTACACAACAAATACCACAGATACTTTAAGAGAAGACAATATGTTACCATTATTATGTTAAGACAGTTAAAGGGAGGCCTAACGTGTTAAATCAATGATTAGACACAATAAGCACACAGAAGAAGGCCTTTGACAGACGAGTCTGTAGTCACTGCATCATAGATACCAGGGATCTTCTAATTAGCTCAATTATAATTCAGCATTGTTGGGATTATTGGAATAGCTTTTTTAATTTTCCTTCTTTTTGACAATTAAATAAATGAATTGAAAAATGTGCTACTTTTGCTCTGATGCAGCAGAGTCTCTGACTGTAGTCACCACTCTGTTCTCTCTCAACCCCCCCCCACCCACAGGCGGTGACAGCCACCTGTGATCGACTGTCAGGGGGCCTCCCCCCCCCCCCCCCAAACACACACGCACACAGTTGTGTGTAATACATGTGTATCTAGGATATTTGGATATCAACACGATATCATATACACATTTCCTCACAACACGGTCATTCCATGTGGCACTACAATCAGAGCAAATAAACAATTCATCCCAAAATATTCTTGCATTTTCCCCTCATAAAATACCAAAAGTACTTTTATTCTCCGCCAGTGTTTATTTCTGCTGTGCCTAACAAGATACTACTAGGAGACCCTGAAGGCATCATGTCACCTTCAATGAACGCTTACTCTTGCTTTATCTGCCAAATCTATCTGTCTAACCAACGGGTACATTTCCCCAAATAAACTGTTTGTTCAGGTTAGTAACGTTAAACGCATTTGGTCATGTGTACACTTAACAAAATAAGTGATAAAAGTTACATTTTAAAATCCGGGTTGACATGTATTCTCTTTCAGTAACAGACAATGGTGGGCAGGTGAAGTCATTCATTTTTTAATATTTATTATTATTAACTAATTTCAGTGATTGTAATGCTATCAAATCATCAAATAATGGCTTCATACTAGCTGCAAAACGAACTAAGAGATAACCCTAAATATATATATTTTTATAAGCAGAGTTTGAGTCTCGCGCTCACCGGACGATAACACGTAACGTTAGCCCCCACTACACGGGTTTACGTGCGTACGTTAATGTTGCAAAAGTGGCTCGAAAATCAAAGTGAGCAGCACAAAAACGTTAGCCTTTAGCCAATGATTCAAAGGTCCTGACCGTATTAGACCGTTCAACACGATTAAAGGGTTAACGGCTTACTTGTGTTGAAGCTGTTCATGGTCGGATTTTATCTTTCCCAGCTCAATCTGCAGCCAGGCCCGCTCCTTGGAGGACTCATCCAAACACCTTCTGGCGTCGGCTAGCTCGGTCTCGTACAGGGATTTCAGTCCGGTTACCTCCCGGCTTCTCACGTCTTCCTTCTCGTTAATTTGCAGGTGGAGTACATCGTTTTCAGACTCCAAACTACGGACTTTGTCAATGTAAACGACCAGGCGGTCGTTGAGGTCCCGGAGCTGTTGTTTCTCCTGCAGTCGGGTTATCCTGTTCGGGCTCAGCGGAGTGCCGCTGCCGCACGTGCTTCTCTGCCCGGTCGGAGTTCCAGCCGCCGTCGCCATTGTAGAAGACTAAATAACCCGAATCAAAGGCGGTAACCAAACCAAAGCGAGATACGGATCGTGCGGGGTCAACAATTTTGATTGAGGCAATCAACAACAACCGGCACGCCTGAAAAACTATCCTGGAAGTATGTCCTGTCTTTTCTTATCCGAATGAAAGAGGGGTTTGGCTTCCTAATATGGCGGCTCATTGGATATTTCACGTTATGTACCACTAGCCAATGGCGAAGCTCGATGCAATGCGTTCTCTCAGTTTTAACTTTTGTGTTCACTTGGAATTGTGACCAACATGTGCCGAAACAGTCCGGAGTAGGCGGAGTCGACTAGGCGTTCAAAGCCTTGGGTTTAGCGGCTGACCATCATGGGCTGACCTGGTTTGTTGAATCCGAGTGTCCCGGCGTCGATAACAAGCGCTGCCTGACTCCTCTGATAACGGCTGCGTTTGAAATCATTTTATTGAATCAATTCTCCCCGTAATGGCTCGTGCACTATCGAAGGATGACAAGAAAACGATAAAGACAATAGCACAGTGAAAATATAGTAATTCAATTTACAGATAGGATCCTACTAAGTAGTTTGTACCGTTGTCCTGTGACATGCGCAGACTCTCTTAAAGCCTAACTGCAGTGCTGAAAACAAACAAACTATCCTGCATAGAGAAAAACTGAACAAAAGATGAAACTGAAATATGAAACCTCTTTGTTTTGAAGGCATCGAGATGGAGTTTCTGACATTTGGTTGAATTAAGAGGGAAATTCCTCATACACGAAAATAAATGGGCTGACTGACATTTTTATTAAGGTCATGACACCCACAATATATATGTTAGAAACAGGAAAGTTGTGGAAAATGTACGTATTTGGCTAAATAACATAAATGCACAAAGTGTTTTTTATTCTAATAAAATGTTACTTAAATTATGTATTCTTTAAATCTGTGTATTTTTGTTAATACTATCTGGCTGTACCGCTGCCATGATCCTTTGTTAACATAAGCTTGTGCGATAGATTTCTATGTATTTGTGTGCTAAGTTATAACAATTTCTCATCTGGAATTTTTAGCAGTAAAAGTGTGTTTACACATTCATTCATAGCATCTTAATGCGTTCCCTGTACTCACATCCACATTGTATTACTGCTCTTAATTCCCTTCAATGCAGCATTTCTCTTTTTAAACACCGCTCATTCATTTCTGATTATAATTAAAAAATGATTTGACAATATAATGTTAAAGACCTTGGTAGATAAGAAAAGAGTTTGACAGCTATTCAGTTGTGAGTGTTATCGTTCATCACTTTGGTGAATCACGTTAAAGTATTCTACCAAACGTGATCAGGCTGCAGATCCATCTCTCCTCAGGTCAACCCAGCATGTCCACATGCAAGTAATAATAATGAATAAATAAATGTCATGTGTCAGGGATCCACATCAGCACAGTCCAAAACCTGAGGCCACGTGACACAGAGCCATTGAAGAGGTCACATATGACAGCAGTGTAAGCATGGGTCAGCCCTTACATTTCATGGGAGTTGGCCCAGCCGTGCAAGCCAATGGTGTGGAAGCATCAGTCAACACTGGAGTGATAACACAGCACAATTCAACTTATTAATGTGCTTTTAATGTGTTCACATGCCAGAGGATTGCCTATTTAGATTCTTTATTAATGTAAAAATGTTAAGATCTTCTATGATAACATGCACGAGAAGCTAGACGTGTTCTTGTCTAAGATGTCTTGTAATTCATTAATACATTACTTTGTCATGTGACTCCACCTCTCTCACCACCACTGAGTGGCTAAAAGACACACTCTAGCTGTGATACTGTCACAAAGACAAACTATTAAATCGGTCCATAGCACACACATATTCTATATTATCTCTATTCAAACTGGTCCGGACTGTTATAGGCAGGATGAAAAGCTTATGAAATAATAATGATATTCGGCATCTGATGAAAGCTTTCTTTTCTTTTGTCCATGCTTGCAGCCCTGCCGGAGTGAGGAGACTAGTGGGAAAATAATCCCATCAAGGACGAAGAGTGTCTTCAGTTCTCTCACAGACGACATCACTGATGTAGTTCTGCAGTTAAATGTTTATCTCCATCTCCATGAGTCGATTGACGACCATCATCAGTGCCCCCCCTTCTCCCTACATGTTTTCTCATCAATGTCATCATTTATGTAGGTATATAATTCTGCTGCTTATACAGTCCAGCAGCGCCCAAGCATGATTCAAAATTGACAAAACATTGGATTGTTGCTCTGATTTCGTTCCTATTACAGGAGGATTGTAACCCTGTTTGCAGCCATGGATCAACATTTAGGAAGACTCAGCTGATGGTCTGATTATTTACGTGATTTTTTTCAGAAAGTTTTTCCTCTTGTCCTGTGCACCACAAAAGAAATAAATCTCTCCTATCATTATGAGTGTTGGGAAGTATCTGATGATACGTATCATGATACAGGGGTTACAGTATATTGTGATATATTGTATTGTGATTGTGTATACTGTAAGCGAGACGTTCTGATTTTTAAAATCTAAATACTAGGAAATCTGTCTATTTAAACAGGAGCTGCAATTGGGTGCTTTTAACTGGGGACCCCCAGGACCCCAATATTTGTATTTTCAAGAAGCACTAATTTAAACAGAAAACAATTTATAGGAAGTCATTAGTAACAATGTTATTGCCAAAGTCATGAAAAAGTGGAATAACAGAATACAGCAGCTGTGAGGTATGACAGAAAGGATTCCTCAGTTGATGAGGGTTTAAGGGTCTGTTCATCCAAATGGTTACTCACTGACCTCTTGTGGTATCTATCCATGCAGATGGTTCTGGTTGTATTTACCCAGGTGTTTTCAGATTTCTGCCTCCACCTTTGTGGAGGTTTGTGGTGCTCACAGAATTTAGTACAATGTGGTTCTTATGACATGAATGGATGAATGAATGTTGTTTCTTCGTGCTATGTTGACAGAATGGAAAACATGTTAAAGTATGCCCGATGGTGTACCGCAAGCTCAGACTAGAGTCATCTAGAGTAAAGAGTTTGAGCACAGAAAACCCTAAAGGGGAAGTACTTTGAGAATACATAAAGCGCTGAGAAAGACAATAGAGCTCGTTCCTAACTATTGATTTGTAATTCATGACAAAAAGAGTCCAAATCAAATTGATTGATGACATTTACACCCCATTTAGAAAGAGATATCTGTAGGTATTCCTTCTCTCCATGGTGTGATTTCACTGTGAGATATGGAGGACACAATCCACAGTCCCTGTTCACTGTACAAATACATTCTAAAGACCAGTTAAAGCTGATATGGATGGAAAAAATAAGTTGGTATCTTCCACAGTTAGTCTATCTTTCCATGGGAACAGAAACTCCTTAGGAGCTCCTTACTAAAAATACTATTTGTTAACATGTAGCAGAGAACTTTTGATGGCCTTACAGATTTAATCTGCTATGGTCCTTGAATACGTTTTCAGCATATATTTTGTGAAATGTAAAAAGATGAATATCACTTCTGGACAAGTACCTCACCTCCATTACAACAACAACTACAACCTTATTGATTCTAGGCATATAAGCTCCTCCTCATCATCCAATTGTTCCATAATTCTTTCTTCCAGCCATGGAGATGGGATGGGCAAAAGAGTTGGAGGGTGAGGAGGAGCTCCTGTACATGAAATAGATAATATTGGTGTTATAACTATGTGAGATACTTGTCCAAAAAACCTACTAATCTAAACTAAAAGCTGCATTCTCTCTAATGTCCATCAGGGGGCGACTCCTCTGGTTGTATAGAAGTCTATGAGAGAATGACTCTACTTCTCTTGATTTATTACCTCAGTAAACATTGTAAACATGAGTTTATGGTCTCAATCTATAGTTTCAAGTCTTCTTCAATACAGCATGATGTTCATTTAGTAAATGATGCTCCATTTAGAGTCACATAGACCACGGTGGACTCAGTAAAGAGGACCTGCTCCTTATGAAGGGCTCATTCTAAGCGATTCTGTGTCTCAGGTGATTATACATTATGGTAAACATAGTTATGAATATTATGTTTCATTTCTGCTGATCGATCCCCCAAAATGCTACACACCGGCCCTTCAAGGAATTTAGTCAACATTTAGTGTTTGAAACTAGGATGTGTGATGTACATACAGCGCAAAGAAATTAGAAATATGCTCAATCCATATTCTGGTTTATCTTTTAAAAAGCGATCTGCGGGCTGCAGTTGGCCCACGGGCCGTAGTTTGGCCACCTCGACTCTTTGTTTACATTTTCAACTGTAGAATGCCCCCTTCCAAGTTACTAAAAACCCAAAATTCTCTCTTTACATTAACCTGCCTCGAAAGTTCACGTGGAACATGAATGTAGCATTGATACCAAGCAGCATGAAAAGGGATTCATTTTATTTGTGTAAAAGGCACATTTAGGGGAAACATACACAGAATGTTCTTTCACCTCAAACTTCATAAACAGCGTTTAGCTGCTGTGTGAGTGACATCTGTTTCTGACAGTGTGCTAACTGCCCAAAGGAGCAGGAAATAAATGAATGTATCCTTCTTATCCAATCACAGTTTACTATTATCATCCTGCTACAATTACTCAGGGGTCAAAATGTGTTGTTACTAAACTAATGCATAGATACAATGGGAATGATGTGCAAATATTTTGAAATAAACCAAGAATGAATCAATGAATGCTCAAAACTAATACATTATATATAAAACGTATTATATAGCCCATCAGACCATTCTAGCGGTGTCCCAGTTGCACACTATATACTGATTCTAAATGAATTTAGTGGATTGACATTGGAAATGACTGAAGTAAGCATAAAGAAAGAGCAGCATGCAGACTTCAGTGAGGAGCTGAAGGCAATGCTGTGTTACGAAGAGAGCAAAGCACTGATGACGAGGCGTTTGCATCCAACAAAAAGATGCTACTTCTATTCCCACCCATAGTTTTCAGTAGACTGGATCAAAAGCTTCAAAACAATAAACCACTTTCAGCACAAGTGCTTCATATCGAGTCAGTGTTTAAAAAGCCTCTACTGAAAACAGTCCCAGGCCCCCATAATCTAGATCTAGTTTCAATATATTTATTATTTCATTATTTGCATATTAACAAATTAATTTGCGTTTAATCAAATTACCACACAGCAAATTATTACATGAATTTGGCAAAGGCAATAAGCGTAGGAATAGGTCAACAGGGCTGCTCATTTCAGGCCCAGGGCCCTCTAGAAGTTAAGGTGGCCATGGCTGAGAGAAGTTATTTACAGCAAGAAATAAAAACCTAAGATCCTTAGACTAACATCTGTACCAGCCATTTAAAGGGGACACATCACACTCATTTTCAGGTTCATACTTGTATTTTGGGTTTCTACACGAACATGTTTACATTCTTTAATGAACTTTTTGTTTTTTCATACCGTCTGTCTGAATACACCTGTATTCAGTCTGAAACGCTCAGTCTGCTCCGATTGGCTTGAGAGACAGAGACAAAAAAAAAAAAAAAAAAAAAAAGTGCTCCTTTGCAAAGGCTGCCCACAAAAAGTGACCAGGTTGTTAGTTCAGTTTGTGGGTTGGTTGCCACTCCAGATACCCAAATGTGTGTTTACAAGCACTGAGAACATTTTTCATAATATGCACCCTTTACGGTTTTGAAACGTAAAATTGGCAGTAGTGTCAGGATATCAGCAAATACCTTGCATCATTTCCTGTACATAGTTTCATGAACACAAACTATGTGCACAAACTGGGGGGGGGGGGGGG
>NW_022280046.1:10216850-10237019 GCF_004355925.1 Anarrhichthys ocellatus
GAGCTCTTGCTGTTGTATGAGGAGAGGGGAAGAATTATACAATTCACTGTAAATAAAAAAACAAAAAAAAAAAACATTAATATCAACCTTCCATCTGCATTTGTCTGTTCCTATAGAATCTACCGGCATCAAAACAGGAAGGCAGTGGTAAAGTAGTAAAGCCCGCCTCTTGCTCGATATTATTGGCTGCCTGGGCCAAGTGTGACATTAACGTGCACTGCGACTCTGAGCTGAAAAGTTTAAAATACTTACATTCTTAAAACGCTAGGCGCGAGAGAGGAGCACACGCCAGGTCAATAGAAAAACAATGGTTCTGCAGGCGACAGGTTTCTCGGTGGAATCGGGGCCTTACAGAATATAATGAGGACGTCACAGGTCAGTACCTAGTATCCATGGGCCAACCTAAGGCCCGGTCCACATTATATTCAGAGTAATTGGGTGAGGGTGTTTTTCTACACGTCTCTACAAGTGTTGGTGTTCTCTCTGTGTTCAGGTCTGTAGAATTAGTAGTAAACTGTTGGATCTGTGATGACCTCTAGTATATAGAACACAGTCCATGTAATAGTCTCTACAATAACCATGAGCGTTCAGAAACAAAAAGGAGAAAACTAGGTGTGTTAAGGTTGTCGATATGAATATCACATGAATGTTACACGATGTGTAATCTTTTAGAGAGGGTGACGAGATGATTAGTTCGTTCTTTGAAGCCTGAGTAGGTGAGTATTGACCTGATATCTGACGGCCTTAACCCTGCTGACATGTTGGAATGTCAGGAAACATCTGTGAGCAGAAACGGTAACATCTTCAAAAGAAATGTGCATTTGGCTTTGCCCTGCAAGGGCAGACGGAGGATGCATGGGGAGACACGAGGAACCCTGCTGTCCCATCAGCTGGTTTCTTCCTCCGGCGCGTCTCCACCTCCTCCCAGTACGTGACCGACACTGGAACCAGTCAGCCTCACACAGTCCTGGGTGGCAGCTGCTGTTTGTAGAGTCCAGCCAGAGCTTTGGCAGCGCTCTGGATCATTTGCCGCTGGGTCATGCCCGTCACGGCCCGGTGCCAGTCTGTTCTGTTGATGTTGGGTACGCTGCGCTCCAGAACCTCGCCCACTGTAACAATGAGACCTGACCAGCGCAGGCTGTAGTCAGGAGGGGTCAAGGACTGAGCCTGCACAGCAGAGGAAACACAAACAGTGGGGTGAGTTGCTGGAGGTGAGTGATATTGAGGAAAACTAAGCTGCAACTACAGTGGTTGAAAAACTCTCAAAATATTTTTGACTTTTTGCTGGAAATCTGAGACTGTTCCCCAATAACAACCCTATTATTATTATTATTATTATTATTATAATAATAATAATAATAATAATAATAATAATAGAGACATTAGGTTATTGAAGTGAGACACAGTGCTGATCTGTACCTGCTGGACATGATCCAGAGCCAGAGGAGTTGCCTGAGTGAAGACCTCAATGTGAATGCTGTGACCGGGGTCCTCCAAGATCAGACAGCCGATGTCAAACCACCTTGATACAACAAAAGGATTCTGAAAATTGGCTGCTTTTAAATGTCTGCATTCATCATCATTTCCTCCCACTGAATAGATTTGATCCATGGGCCATTCAGAGCTGCTGCATGGACAACTATTCTCTGAAACTTCCAATGCTCGGCCTACATCTGCAGTGTGAACACATGGCTCTGTATCACATCAAGAGTTTTTCTTTGCATTTCACCCTCAGTAGTCATATTAACGGTTCTTTATTTTAGCTAAACAACAAAACACTGAAGGAGTGCAAAATAGGGTGCATATAATTATATTTTGTCTCCCTTTATGGAGGAGCAGTTCATTATATCCATCGATATGACGGCATCTAATACAATTCCTGAGGTATTAGCAGATATAATATATTACAAGCTGATTATAAGTCACTATAAAGTGGCCATTGTCAAGTTAAAGAGAAGATTTAATCTTATCTCTATTTATCTATCAGAGCTTTGTTCATACTCTCGCTTGGCGCAGTAGTGTGAGCCTCTGCAGATCCGAGCATGTATGAAGGCGTTTCTACTCTAGAAGCAAAAAGACGAGTGTAGCCGGCAAAACGCCACAAACCATCCTCCACAATGTCGAGGAGGGATTGTAAGTATCTGTAAACTCATATTAATGGACTACTTTATCGCCTTTATACAAGCCCTGTAAAGAAACAAGTCAAGTAGCACAAGCATTATAAAGAATATCCTGTAAACTTAAAATTGTAAAATTCAGAATTGCACAACAAAGTGCCTCGACTACTTGCGGACCCTTTAGGCACGACGCCCAGGCCGTGATGATGTTGTTTTCTCGCTTTACTACAGAGAGTATAAACTAAGCTTTAGGGATGTAGTGTGAAAGACACCAGCGGGCGTTACCGATGTTCTCCGTGTCTCCGGGGTTTTTTCTTCCTGGAAGAACTACAGAGTGCTACTTCAGTTTTGGGTGCTTCCAATTCAAAAACGCTTGTATTACAGTTATGTTTTCAACAGCGCAAACGGCATCACAAAATATACGTGCAGAGGATGATTTTTTTCATTTGGCAGTGTTCTGGCAGCAGCAGACCCTCCAGAACCTGGTGGTGTGTTTGGGGTTCAGAGGGTTAAAGCAACAATGACCACTTAGAGTGACTTATATTCACATTACAATAAATGATCAAAAGATTGATCAGCAGTTATGAAGTAATATTATACTTGACCGTATACGTCATTGTAAAAGGCTTGATAATGTGTTATGATTATTGTTATAAAGCGGTGTGGATATTTACGAGTGCTTACAACTATCATTACTTAGTGCTTTAAGTAGATTTAATGCATTATAAGTATGTTCATAATGCATTATAGACATGGCCGTGTGTGTGTGTCAGAGGTTTTGTTCTTACCTGTCGGAAAACAGCTCAGCGATGAAGTTTTCCAAAGAGACCACTGGCTGCTTCTCGTGGATCACACCGGCTCGACGCAGGCTGTCGATGCGCTCCTGAGCCCCCTGCGCACACGCACACGCACACGCACACACACACACACGTGATTCCTCTATGCAACACTGTCGTCCTCAAAAAGTGGACTTGTACTTCTTTCAATATTTAGAACAGAAAACTGTAATCGTGAGCCAATGGAAGTCTATGGCTGAAACACTTAGTTGATTAATTTAATAGTTAACTGTTAACTATGGAATTTTGATAAACAATTTTTTGGTTGCAGTTTCTCAGATGTGAAGAATCTGTTGCACAGAACACACGGACACCTCGCCCTGTTTGGGAGCGTCTCTGGATAAAGCAGAACGAACATTTTCTCTTCAAATTACGACTATTCTCAAAATATCATGATCTTTTTCTGGTACTATTATGACTGAATTCTCGAAATCTAAAATAGAAATGAGCATACACCATGCGGAATCATTTCCAACATTTTGTGCAGAACTGATGAGTACGAAGGAAAAGTATAATGAAAAATGATCCTGTAAGAAAATGGACTTCTGCATTCTCTGTTACTTTAATGCACAACGTTGTATTCATTAAAAAGCAGGTTGGAGAAGCAGCAGTGAACTGACCTTGACACCGGCTGCGTAGCCCACAGGCTGCGGGGCGATGTTGGACTGACCGGGCTCTCCGGTGACCAAGGCCATCCCAAAAACCTCCTGGAAGGCATCTCTGACTGCCTCCACATTGACCTCCTTATCTGAAGTCACCACAATGTCGATGTCCCCGCCAGACTCTGGAGAGCAACAATACAAACGTGCATCAGCATTTTTCATCATGAGGGTAATGCAGTGGTGAGGAGAGAGCAGGCCGACTCACTGATGTATGGAGCCATGCCGGGATCCAGAGTGGTGATCATGGACTCCACAGAGTGCTTGGTTTTGTCCAGGACCGTCTTCACCACAGGGTTACCTGCTACTCCCTGAGGACACGCAGACAAAACACAGGACACGACGGTCAGAGCACTGTGCTGGGCCCCGACTGATGAAACATCTCATAGTTAGTGCTACTGGGACACATTCATTCAGGTCAATCGCATTTTCACACAGCTCACATCACGTCTAATAGTTTCTATTTCTTTTAAAAGGTGATATATTATGCAACATGCACTTGTTCGTGGCTTTGTAAAATAAATGTGTATAAGAATAGACCGTCCTCTCTCTTTCTCTCCTGCCCCACCGATCAGTAAAATGTGTGTACTAACGACCTGCTGCAGGACATGATGTCCTATGGGGTTCATCTGCAACAGGACCATCCCTGCCTAGGCAGTACCTGCTGCTTCAAAACATCAGTCCACAAACCAATGGGTGGCGTCACGTAGGGCTGCACAATTATGGCCAAATTCATAATCGCGATTATTTTGATCAATATTGCGATCACGATTATTCATTAATTTTAGGGACAACATCTTTTTATTGCACTCACGTTTAAATGAACAAGAACACTGCTTCCACTTCCATTGTTGTGCTACATTCTGGCTAATGTACAAATCTTTGTATCAGACTGCCCTTATCACAGTGCATCTCATAGAAGGAAAATATAAATAAAATAGTATCAACACTTTTTACCCAAAATTAAATCAACAGAGCATTGCTTTCACTTCCATGTTGTGCTACATTCCAGCTAATGTACACGTCTTTACATCAAAATAAAACTTATACGGTTCTTATTCACCTGAAGCAAAATATAAATAACATTTTTACCCAAAATAAAGGGCTAACTAAAAATAAATATGTGTTGCTCACAGTATTTATTGGACACATGTCTTTGGCCAAATGAAATGCGATTGCATCCGTTATTTCAGCGTGTCTTTGGGAGGTGGATGGATACGCTGTTGCGCTATGCAGGGTCGCTGTTATGGTTTTCTGGGTTGACGTTGGCCATGGACGGAGATTCAGTGAGGTAACGTTAGCTTTGGCCTTAATGCATTCGTCGTACTGTGGTGATTTTTCAGGTGGTTGAACAAGTTAGTTGTATTGCTATGCGGCGCAGACACAACTCTAACGCACTCTGTGCATATGATTTGTTCTTGGTTAACATCACTTGCCCTAAATCCAAAAAACTTCCAGACAACGGATGATGATCCTTTTCGAGGGGCTAGCTCCTCGCCTTCTGCTCCTGACATTTGATTGACCTTTCACACGACACCCGTGACCGTCTGCTCTCTGTTCTGTTGTCTGTCTCTCTACTCTTCTACTAACAGCAGAGTCTGCAGGGTGCGCACATGACACCTCCCATCTCGTTCTCCCCCTGGTGGTCGGCTGACTGTTAGTTGAGGAAGCGCTTGATTTTATATGTAGCAGAGCACGCATTTTAAACGTCAATATCGCTGACGATCATGCTCATTTAATCGTGGCAGCCAAAATCGTGATCGTGATTAAAATTTGATTAATTGTGCAGCCCTAGCATCACGTCATCTATGGTAGCCACTAACAACTATTAGCTATGTAAGGATATAGTGGAGTGATGTAATGAAGTCACTCTCCCTCTGTGCATGTGGTAATCTGGTTACAGCTGATAATGCTGACAGCGTCGTCGCGGAGGCGTAGCGCCCACACCCTCCGGTCTGCAAAGGGCTTTAAAGTTATGTCAAACCCCTCTTGATTGGAGCGGCATTACCTTGAAAAAGCCCCAGATGCCTCCACCAGTGTTGGTGTGTTCAGGCCCCCTGGGGTCCTCCGGCTCCATGGGGAAAGTGATGGGAGATCCCGTATCAAATCCTCCTGTCATGGCTGGCTGCTGCACCATGGGGTTTGGCACTACACCTGGAAGATATAGTTTGCATTTTTTTTTTTTTTTTACCTACGTAACAAATATAATTGTACCGCGTGTGTGTGTACGTATTATATAACTATATATTTATATATATTGGAATACCTGTTTTGAAAACACACTGATTGACTGAGTAAGACTAGCTTAACTGGTAATCTTGCTTCATGTGTGTTACAGAAGAAGACAAGCTCTTACCTGGCATGGCGGTAGGACCGGAGAATGTTGGCATCAATGGAGTCTGTGGCGTTCGACCGGCATGGCCCCGCGTGATGTCATATCCTGCACTCATGGAGAAGGTGGACATAGGTGGGCCCGAGGGAGGGGCCGACAGGGGAGGAGGTCCAATGGAGGAGGCTAGGGGAGGCAGAGAGGGGGAGATGGAAGGAGGAAAGTGAGAGCTGCTCGTGAAGGGGGAGGCAAGGGTGGAGGAAGGAGGGAAGTGGGAGGACAGTGAGGGGTGTGCGGCTAGGGGGCTGCTGAACGCAGGGAGGGAAGGAACAGGGGCCAGAGCGGTGGAGACCGAGGGGCAACCGATGGTGCCAGGAAGGGACAGAGGGCTGGACAGACCTGGAACACAAAGTTACACCTCAGAGACTCTTCTCACTGGCTCTTTTGTCAACAGTTCAATGTGCAGTTCAGGTCGTCCATGTCTCTGTCCAACGTGCTTCGTAGTAAACCCCTCTGGTACACTCTGCTCACATAGCAACACCTCATGGATCAGGTCTTACCTTTGGTCATTGGAGGGGCACTGACTGTCGCCGCCACAGTCAGAGGTGTAGGGCTGGCAGGAGGTGTAGTCTCAATCCCACTTTCTTCCATCATCTTCTCTGCCTTGTACTACACTTCAGCCCACAATATAGCTGCAATAAAATGTGATGAATCAGAATCAGGATTATTGTAGAGTAGTAGATTTCACATACAAGGAATTGGCTTTGTTGTCTTGGTGCATAACATAAAAATAGTAAAATAAATTAAAAAAGTACATACAAAAATCAATAAAGATAATTATAGAAGAGAAGAAAATTATAATAAAATACAACTTTAAAATACCATATGAATACTACTATATACTATAAAAAATATGTAGAATATATCTGAAATCAAATCAAATCTATACAGAAGAGACTTGGATATACTAAATATTACTACAAAAATGTGTGCAATGTATTTGAATGAAAAATGAAAGAGCCGTGCAGTGAGAATAACGGTAAACTTTAATTGGGAAGAATTTAGCCGCTTGTTATAAACGATCAGGTAGGTCGCATTGAAATATGAATTGGGGACACACATATGCAGACACAGTTCATCCGGTCGCATTGAAACAACCACGTCACTCACCTGGTTCAACTGGATCCAACTTTTTGTTCAGTGTTCGCAGCTCTGTATCAAGCTGTCCTGGGTTAACGCTACCTTCGTTTCACACAGTGGTGGGCCTATCTAACTGAGACGTTCTAGAAGTGTCGCTTCACCCTGTATCTGACAGTGTTCATAAGCGACGCCACATCAAACTGTTTTGGACTTAATTCTGCGTTAGCTAGCTTCCTCAAACGTAGCGCGCGCTGCGGTTGTAACGTTACACGTCTACAAACACACTTGGCTCTAGCAAAAGAGAGACGTAGGTATAGGAAAATTGACGTGTAATGTTACATTTGTATCTAATTATCCAGCAGCAAGCAGCAGTGAATATCACGCCTCTCTTTTGACAAGTAGGAGAAGTATCTTGGCCACTCACCTGCTAGCAGTACTGGCTCTGCACTTCCATGAACAAACCACCGACCCTTTTTGATGACGTCATGTGTTGCCACGTCTGCTCGACAGTTGACTCCTCCCATCACCGGGAGCGCCCGGACCTGAGCCTCTTAAAGGGCCAGAGCGCTTTGCGGACCTGTTGAAACCCAAACCACGTGACCACCGAAGGCCGCGAGCTGTCCCGTGTGCCGGGCTATTTGAGTCGATACAGACCTATAAGTATATATATGACCTATAAGCATATGTATAATAAAGAAATGTATGATCATATTAGCTTAGCATTACATTTGCTTGATTTTAGTTCCGAAAAAGCAGTGTCATAGTTCCCACCACAAAATACAACAACAACCAGCTTCAGATCTGGACATAATTCATCAGAGACTATTGACAAATAACATATTTGTGAAGTTAAAAAGACATTTTGTTTATTCGGGGCAATAATGTGCATAAAAAGGATTCATATTTTACAGACATAAGATGTGCCATGATCAGAAGTTTATTTCATTTTTGTCTAAATATCAAATTCATATACAGCAATCCATCTGTCCGATAAAATTTGCATTAATAGAAAAATATTATCATTTCTATTATGGATATTGTTTACAGTATCTGATTTTACTGTTCTATCAACAAATATACATAGATATCCAGATTCAACTGAATAATTACTTACCACAAGGTGGTAAAATATTCATATCCAAAAAAGAAAAAAACCTTTCCACCAGGTTGGAGTGTATCAACTTTGTTGTGTGTACAGTGATTTTTTTTCATAACGATTAAAAGTTTTTAACATAACGCTTTTATGTGGACAGTTTCATGTGTGGACAGTTTCATTCTTAATTCTGTTATCTCTTTCAACTTAGATATAATTCATACTTTCATGCTCCTTTATACTTAAGACGTATTAATGTATCTAACCCATTCTTCGAAGAAAACTCAATTTCCGTCAGGCATTGAAGAGGCAGTTATGAATTCTTGCATAAAAACAAAAAAAGTAATATTAATTACATAATACAACAACAGTGATGTCATCCCCACCTCACAATATCAGATTTTTTATTATCGTGGCCAAAATAATTCACATATTTAACTTTGTTTATTGTGCATTTTGTTACATTTTTGGCAAACTAATTTAAGTCTAAATACAAGTCTATGGTGGAGAGAGAGTCTGTAACCAGACTTTAAGAGCGGCTGGCAGGATTGTTTTTACACAATATGTTTATTATTTTATTATTAACATATCAATATTAAATTTTTTTAAATATCAGTTATCACTCTTGACACTCTTCTTGTCCTCTCAGACAGATTGTGAGCCAATCCATCATTTGTGGCAGGCAATTCCAAACTTGGAATCTTTGATCGCCGGTGTGTGTGTGTGTATGTATATTTGTGCGTATGTATATATGACAACTGCCCAGAACCACAACTGCACACGGAGTGTACTGTCACCAGGCAGGGAAACCCACTCACATATGGGACATCATCTGACACAATGTCAAAAAATTATGTATTTCTTTCCCCCATAATGCATACATTTGATCTGAATTCCTGCCCTGATGGCTTGTGAAAAATACCATAGAAAATCATAAATTAACTTGTCAAATCATTATATCCAGACGTTAGGGATAAATTCGGTAAGAATTTCAACATGCACATTGTTCTTTATTGTGAAACGTACAGGTAGCGTTGAGGTCTAATGACAGTAACAAACCAGTGATCATAAAAACAGTTACGGTGGAAATAGGTATTAAAAAAACATTTCTGTTAAAAAGAGAAAGTGAGAGCATCAGAGTGGTTACATGTCATGACTGATGGACCTATGGTGTGAAAATGTATATATGATAAATAGTACTGAACTTAACAAAATGTAAACACGTAAGAGTTGAGTTTGCATCAACGGATAATTCAAACTTTAGTAGACCAGAACACAGAAAGGCTTCTTATAAAACAGAAAAGTAGAAATAAAGAGCTGTTTGTAATAAAACCTGCTTCTCTCTGGAGTTGAGGTCAATAAAGGCACACTGACCAAGTACAAGTAAGAATCCACTTTTGCAAGTTTGGTCCAAAAACATTTAAATCCTCTTTCCTTATTTATAACACAATAAACTAAATATAGTCACTTGTTATCTACATTCGCAAAGAGCTGATGCTTAGAGCTGTTATCTGTCATGGTTGAATCATTGAAAAAGATAAAACCATCTCCTTGACCAATGCAAACCTTGAGGAGAGGGTAGATACAGCTGTGTTTTTAAGGTTGCAGTATAAAACAGTTGGGGACTCCTCACTGTGGCACTGATCTCAAACAGGGTTCTAAGTGACAAACGGTTACAAAATGGATTGTGTTTATTTGAGCTGTCACGATTTGGATTGTTATTCGAAAATCAATCAAAACGATATTTCAAATTCGTCCTTCAAACCGAAAGCAGGATCGCAGATTCTCCCAGTGGATCTTTTTCTGCTCCATCCTCGCATCCAAGCAAATAAACAGAGTGTAGCCTGCCGGAAGCCTGCAGGTGCAGTGGAAAACCCTCCGGCTTCCCTAAAGTCATTGCTGTGGTGACTTTTTGCCTTCCCTGTGAGAGTTATGCAAAAAACACTGCGACTGCGGCTCAGTTGAGAGCAGGGTCGTCCTTCGATCAGAGGATCGGTTGCAGCATGTCGATGTGTCCTTGGGCAAGACACTTAACCCCAAATTGCTCCTGTAGCTGTGCCTACAGTGTGCGAATGTTGTATGAATGTTAGATAGTCCTGATGGGAAGGTGGCACCTTGCATGGTAGCCCCTGTCATCAGTGTATCAATGAGTATGAATGGGTGAATAATGACATGTAGTGTTAAAGAGCTTTAAGTGGTGGGAAGACTAGAAAAGCGCTCTACAAGTACAGTCCATTTACCATGAATGGTGAGTGTTTATAAATTGATCTTTCCAGTCACAATGTCGTGATACAGACATGCAGTCAGAGGAATATAGTCCTTCTGAGAGACATCTAAGAAATACAGAAGATCCTTGGCGACATCCGGATTAAAACCCTCCTGGACCAGCTTCACCTTCTGCTGCTTGAAGGTCTCCGTCACATCCAGAGAGGTCTAAAAACACAGGGCAGGGATACAGATGAGCAACACTTTACACTTCAAAATACAAACGGCAGGTAATGAATAGCTGCATGACCTACCTGTACTCTGAGAAACCACGGCCAGGCGTATGCAGGAAGTGTTTTTATTAAATGGTTGTAAAGTTTTGTTCCATCTAATTTGTGATCCTGTTTTAAGACGATTGCAGCCATACCTGCCCGACCTTCATATCCTGCGCACACACACACACACACACACACACACACATTGGAAAAGAGTCACACACTGATTTGGGAAAAGTCATACTTTACAAACGCTACATTTGCAAAGTAGAAGGCACTGTTGGTATTTCTCAACATAATAACAGTGGTCTCCTGAATAATGTACCCTGCTATATAAAGGCTTCTGTTAAAAGGGTAGGTTGGGTGTTTTGAAGTGGGGTACTCATCCATCGTCAGTGTATTATTACCTACAGTAGATGTAGTTTAGAGAAGCAAGAACCAGTACGAGCACTGGAGCAAAGCAATGTACTGCTGTGGACGGGGACGGAAGTAAAATGTATTTTAGACACCAAAAAAAAAAAAATCAATATCAGTTTAAGTCGCCGGTTTACGTTGCCGTGAGACAGCTATACTGTCTAGGTTCCCGACAGGGAACTGAGGCCGTTATGTACAGTATGCTCTCGCCAAAGACACCTTTCTGAGAAACCTTTTTGTTTGTTTACATCAGCTTGGTGGATAGCTCTGCATACTATAATACTCATGAGCTTCATGTGGCGCTGCTATGGAGAAGAAGTCCGTCAGAGGAGTGAATCAGAGAGCTGCATCAAAATGCTTCGTTGTTTTAAGCACATCATCACTGTTGTCAAATTCCTCCAAACTGACCCAGGTTGTGAGGGTGAAGTGCTGATGATAGCTGAACAAAACTAAAGGCCAGAAATGGCTTTTAAAAAAGGGTCAACAAGTATGTTGTCTATTTATGATCTTGGGACCTTACAGCGAGAAATGTGGCTTAACTTGGTCACTGTCTCACTGGTATGAAACCACAGAAACAGGGAGTTGGTGTGCGATGAACACAGATTCCACAGACCTGGGATGGTGACTCCGTAGATGTTGGCCTCCTGGATAAAATCAAGAAGACCTAAAACCTCTGACACCTCTGTGGTGGATACGTTCTCTCCTTTCCACCTGCAGGACAAGAGGTTAGATGCAGTTAATCCTGCAATAATTCATTTTGATGGGGCATAGGAAACAATTATGAACATTGACATAATACAGTATGTCAATAATAACAATAAGTGAAGAGTGAACCAAATGAGTAAAGTTGCAGCCTGACAGCTAAACAACGAGCTGAACTCACTATAAAGCTCTGTAAATCTGTGGGGAACTGCTGACTCAGGTGACAATTCTCTGTAGGTCCATCACTATGAGCGACCCCTTTCACATTGTGCTCATATCACATTTTATATACTGTTGGGCTATTTTCAGATTATTTTTTAACTTGCAGAGCACGGGAGATGCTGGTTTACTCAACACTCAATATCCTTTGTATGCACTCAATTTTGAATATTTTCGAAACTGAAGCCATCGTATCCATCGATCCTCTCGCAAAAGCCAATAGACTCCATTGACACACTGTTTTTTTTTTTACCTTAAAGGTGATTCAGAACTAACCCTTTGAAACACTGAAGTTACACAATAACACAAACAAACTAACCAATTGAGGCAGATTTTAACCTGTTCCGCATGGCAAAATCTCTGTTTCTTTTCAATGGCTTTGGCGAGAGCATCGGTAACAGCTGGAGCATGTTTGGTGTTGACAGTGTGTTGGATGTTTCACAACACTGGTAAAGGGTTTCTATTGAATAAGATACCAACTAAAGATTTCAGTTGTGTATCCTCGTTCTCAACAAGCTTTCTAAATGAAATACAACTTCCCTTGCAAGGTTGCATTAGCACAGTCTTACATGCTACAGACAGTAACGGCACCTGAAGGTGTCTCCGATTCGGTCACGGAAGTAAAGAAAGCCCCTGTCATCGTGGAGCAGGAGGTCCCCTGTGTTGAAATAGACATCCCCAGCTTTAAACACGGCCCTGAGCAGCTTCTTCTCAGACTGGACCTGGTTCCCAGCGTAACCCAAGAACTGGTTCATAGCAGTCAGAGGAGATACCAGGATCCCTGCCTCTCCTGTGCATGGAAACAGGAAGTGCATTCAGCTATGAACTACAGCCTTTCATATCATAAAGGACTTGTCATGTTATTCACTTACCTATTGGTGCTCGTATGCATCTTCCAGAGTCGGTGCGGACTGGCTCGTATGTTTGTGGATCATATCTCAGGAGCTCAAAGGGCATAGCAAGCTGCAAGGGAGGAAACGACAACAGTTGTGACTTGATGAGCAACTGATTTAGCAGTGACCGTCTGACTAATAGGCTTCACTAAATCATTGTTATACGCCATACAGTCAGCAACGTCTTTATATTAATTTCATCTTACTGCATCCATATTCAGTGATCTGTACAATGCATTTCATATTTCAGATATTTATGGGGTGGGACCAGAGGAGGAGGACTCTGTGTCTACATCTTGATGCTTGGTGCTCAAACAGTCAGAGTTGATGGACGATGTTTTCCACATGTAGAGTTTTTAATGTGAAGATGTCGGCCATATTGTCTGACCAGAGGATTGTTTCTGTTGATGCTGTTTACGTTCCTTATGATGAAAATTTAAATAAATGCACAACTGGAATGTACTACTTGTTTTGTTGTGTTTGTTGTGTTATAAATGGGCTACAACTGAATTTCATTGAGTATCCTTGTCCTTGCATAATGACAATAAATGAACCTTGAATCCTTGTCACTTCTCCATTTTGAAATACTAGTACTTACGTTTTGTAACATTTTCCTACAATGTTATATATGTTGACCTTACTTATTGTTAGAGTCATTGTCAACTGTATACTTATTAGTGTATGTTTCATATTTGTTTGGGTCTTATGGCTCGCAGCTCTACGGTTTGGGTCCATTCCCTGCGCTCTCATCAACTTCGTTCACAAAGCATCCTTTTGAAATCATCAGGGCTGTGTAGGAGCCAAAGTAGAAAAAAAGTCTATTGATGCCCAAATAACATCTGGATGGGACTGCAATATCTTTTTAGCAAAGCATGTAGGTTATGGACTTTTTCTAATCACAAGACAAAATATCAAGTGGCTTTATTATCATTCTCCAACTGTTAGTCCCTAGTACGAGTAAAACACTGAACAACTACCTTTGTAAATGGGGATGAAATGTTGCCAATATGACAATGCATCTAAATTTGGTTGCATCTCCAAAATTACAAGATCTAATGGAATACAGTGTGGCAAGGTCCAGAGAAAACGTCCCTAACTGTGTGATGCCTGACCTTGTTGAAATAGCTCGCCCTCCCGATTGGTCCGACCTCATCGGTGTAGTTGAGGAAGCCGATGCTGGCCTCAGTCAAGCCGTAACCCTCTCTGATCTTGATCCTACCGAAGCGTTGGACAAACTCCCTCCAAACATCTGACCTGAGACCACTTCCTGCCGCCAGCCGAACACGGTGAGTCCTCTCCTCTGGAACCTGGAGGCAGGATGAGACGTGGATTAAGAAACAGCGTTTAACGTTTTTAAAGGAACAGTCCTACCTCTTGGGAAATATGCTTATGTACGGGCTCTTCCAGAGTAACATGCAAAGATTTATATCACATGAATGTGTGTGTGTCCTGTACAGACATGGACAGACTGGAAGCAATGGGGAAACTGTACGGAGATTGTAAAAGTAAAAAAATACTTTTAACAAGTCTAAAGCTATCTAGTAATAGAAAGCTTTAGATTCCTTGTTGATGGACACACAATACCAAGGCACCAACACTCTTTTCACCCCATGAAGCACAATATTTTCAATTGTTGTGCCAATGTATCAATGAATTGAAAGTTTTTATTTTTATTTTTTACTTTTGATGCTAAACTATCTGATGCGCAAGTCAAGTGACACATGTTGGGATAAGAAGAGGGAAAATAAATAGTCAAATATGGTGAGTAAGACTAGAAAGAAATGGATGGGTGCATAGACCCCATATGCAGCAGTGTAGGCTGTATGGGAGGCATTTCCGTTACTGGTATCGGAACAACTCTAATTTGGACATATTGAAGCATTTCTTTAACTGAACAAGAACATTACTACATACAAATTTCACCTTCTTGGACTTTTATTGCGCACATATGAGATTGAAACTCTAAAATCAGCAAGGTGTTGTACTGCTTTTGCAAAAAGCTGCAATTTCTGCAAACCACCAGATGTCACCTGACACTTTTTTTTTGAGAGGGGGGGGGGGGGGGGGGGGGGGGGGGTGATGGTTTGGGGCAATGAACATGTTATTCTTTTTGTGTGTGGCACAAATAGGAAGTAAGCCCCAAAGCTTCATAAGGTTACATCCACCCACCTCATGGTCCTCTGAAGTTGAATTGTTTCAGTGACTTCCAGACCTTACCTTTAGCTGCCACCCCACCCAGCCCCTCTACTGATAGAAAAAAAAAAAGATTTGTACCACCCAATGCGATCACAATATCATTATCATTAGTTGCAATGAACACGGCAGCTGCTGTGTCTTTAAACATCTAGTAGTCAAATCTTACAAGATGGGCTTTGATTCGAATGTTGGCAGTCTTACCGCGGGATGGCTGAACAGGTATCGACAGAGCTCTCCTATGTACTGCACCACCGTCACATTGTGTTTCACACAGTCCTTCCAAAACTGACTGGCAGAAAACTTCTTTTTCAACACACACGTTGCACCTGTGATCCAAAGGAGGAGGTAGAGAGAAAACGGCAGGGCAAACAGTGCAAGACAATATAGTGCCAAAAACTTATGACATGACTAACAATGTCAATACAAAGTATTTATAGCTGGAGCTGGAGTGACACATTTCCTCTGCTTTGTTTCAGCCTTTTCTCCCGGTATGTGAGGAAGTGACAATTCCTTATAGGCCAATCAAAAGGATGTTGGTTTCCTCCAGCGCTTGCTCCAGAAACTTACAATGTACTGAATATAAACAACAAATCTTCCAGGAATTGTGTACATTTGTCACAAAGTACTGTTCTCACCGAGGTGTATGCAACCTCCGATCCCCAACAGGGACGCGGACATGTGGTAAAGAGGGAGAGTGATGTAGATGACGTCATCGGACGTGGCTCCACACATATGAAGGAAGGCCATGCTCCCAATGGCTTTCATATGACCTACACGGGCTGCCTTAGAGAGACCTGAAGGAGAACGGCAGCAGTCACTGAAGACACTTGATGGAGTCATCACAAACATATTTAAGCACTAACTGCATTTTATACCAGTTTTTTTTTAATTGTTTTTATTTATTTATTTTTTTTTTAAATCAGTGTATGGCCAAACTGCCATAAACAGTAAACAAATTCAAAGAGGATGGTTGCCCTGGATCAAACACCAGAGGATCAGCAAAGTTATTACATTTGATCCTGAGGGGAACATGAATGTTTGTCTACAACAACTTTAAATGGAAATCCATCCAATTTCCGTTTAGATATTTCAGTCTGGACCAACGTGGCGGAACAACTGACCAATGTTCCACATGGCTAGAATATGTTGTTGCACAAGGCCAAATGACTTAAGTTGAACTAAAAATGCATAGATCTCACTTTGACTAATAAGTCAGCCACTACAATCAAGTCAATCTCAATTTACAGTTTTTCATTGTATTTGTTAATATTTTGTAAGTATTTCAGTATTGTTGGTAATTGATTCAAGACTGTGGCCTTTAAGATCTGTAGAATATATTCATCCCACAGGTTGTAGAGATGCTGCAATTTGAATGAAATATATATATTTACAGTAAATATGCACATTTTGATCGTATAAAAAGTTAAAAATATATTGCGTGTATATATATCTATATCTATAGATACATATACTATGCATATTACATGATCATCCTCATCTGCTGCTTCATCTTACAGGTCATTTGAACAAGTATAATGTTAATATAATATAATATCATGAATACTCCACCTGCTGAAAAAGATCATGTGACGCTATTGAAAGCTCCAGAACAGCTACTAAATGGACCTTGTGATGAGATTGTTTTGTCAACTTCTGTCAGGTCCAAGCAGCACTTCCTCTATTGTTTTTCTATAGTTAGAATGTCTCTACGCTGGGATTTTGGCGCATTTAGGTCTGTCACGATATTTCTTTATCTGATGACGATTTATTGACATGACCTCAAATATTTGCACATTGTCGACTTACCGTACGTTATATGTAGCTACATGACCATGATAATTTTTACATTAACGACTTATTGCACGATATATGGACATGACCTTGAACATTTATACAATATTGGCAGGCGATATATGGGACGGAGCCCAAGACTGTATTTTTATATTTTCTTTTGCTGTGTGGTTATTTTCATATTTTTCACATTCAAATTCCAATGTCTTATATGTCAATAGTTTTATAAGTTATAGATAAGTTATATTATCAATATCAGTGGTTTTAAATGGTCTTAAAATGACCAATAATATTGTTAATGGAAATTAATTCTGGGACAATATATCACCCAACAACAGTTATTATTGTGACAGGCTATGTGCAGTGTTGTAAATGAATATGTAATAACTGAAGAAAACAACACTCATGCAGTACCTGTGGTGCCTGAAGTAAAAATGAACAGGAAGTTCGACATGATGTCAACTTTGGGAAGATCACTTAAGTTTTCTCCAGACATGTGTTCCACCTTATCGAGTAAAGTGCTAAATTCCTTAGGTGACGTGTGATCCACCACCCACAGGGCCATGTGGTCCTTCAGATCAGGCAACACCTCCTCCACCAAACGCACCAAATCTGGAAAAATCAGACACAATGGGATGTCTCACTGTTAATTCATCAGACACAACCAAAGCCAGTAAACAAACGAGCACATGCAGAGCGGTTCATTCCACTCTGCTCATGTTAGAGCTAGTTTGTGGTGTTGTATTGGACTGGACTGAATTATACTCTAAGCTGTTAGTTTGTCCTTCCCTACACACAGATGTGATAATGTGTGTGAGGTTGGAGTCAACATAACACCTTCCACGATAATTTACCGACCACGACACAGAAAGAAGCGAGGTAAATAGTGAACATAATCATAATCGTCGTATTCAGGGCTTCAAGCATGGGCGTGTTTATTGACGGAGAAGTCCCGGCATGGTACTTCGCTCTCTCCCTGTCAACGATCAGCACGACTGATAGCATTTCTCATGTGGGGAAACTTCCATAGGGGGGCCCAACATGAAATATGTCAACCTTTACTGTACAATAAAGGATAGATAGCAATGTTACGACAGTGGCTTTCTCCAGATAACCCACTGATCCTGCTGGCATCATCCCATTCATTCAACTTTCAATTAGGAAAGGAAAACTAGTGTGGTGAACTTCTGTTAAACTGGAGAATATGAGAGGTACAAGCTCATGCAAGGTTAAGTTGGTCATTGTAATTTACATAAAACAACTTTAGTCTAATTATTACGTTACGGCAAAATGGGTTTGATCCAATTAGTTTTCTGTTGACAGACTCATCAATTTATCTAATTGTTTCACCACTACATACAAAAAAAAAAAAACTACCTTTTTACAGTGTGGTATTTTTGAGGTATTTCTTAGTACTTCTTCCTCCCCTGTCTTATTCACATTTTATTCCACACAATTTCATCTTATATATTGTTCCACATTCACTTTCTGATTATTTACCTACAGTACTACGTACTGCAGTGAACATGACCTAATTCAGACAAAATGATCATTTGTGGATCAATTACTGTACTGTAAACTTTTTTCTCCCTCTCTTTGCCGTACACACACTCTCATGCAACTCTTGCAGTATAATCAGAGTCTCACTGATCCAGTCGTATGTTCACTGTTTAAAAAGGAGTAGTGCGATTATACTGCACGAGTTGTGAGAGAGTTTGTAAACAGATGCTTTCATATAGTGTTGCTGCTTTGGCCACTATTTACTTCATTCAACAAGACGTTTCTCCTTCATTTGATTCTTCGCTCACTGTGGAGGTATGACAGAAAAACTACGCTTTCTTCAAGAATACAAGGTGACACAGGGGGATTGATAAACAAATGATCATTTTAGGGGTATTTCTTTTCATTTCAATTTATCTGATGGAAGGAGTCAAAATAATGGGGAGTGTTCCCTTAACTCTTCCCGTTCTACTGACATGGTGTGAATGCAACAAAAGGGCCAATGGTAAATACTTGTTATAAATTAAAGTTCAACTATAGAAGGTATATATGGAGGTAATATTTGTTATGCATTTGTATCGCACACGTGTACTTGAATAAGAAGAAAACCCACCCAGAACACTGTGCTGCTCAAATTCTGGGAACCTTAACTAGACCCCAAGTCTTTGTCCGGCCCTGCTAGAGCCATATGTGGGTCTAACGTCCTGTGTGTATCATAATGACAACAGATTTCTGGTGTGTGTGTGCAAACTATTTCCATTTATGTGGGGAGTAGCTACAGAAAACTGTGTCCGTGATTATTTTAACCCCCCATAATGAGACATGATGTAGTCGGACTCGAGCTTCTTAATCACAGCCCAGTGAGCAGGGTTGATCGTTTACGTGAGGGGGAAACGCACAATACCTGCGCCGACAACAAGCGTCCTGGCCCCGCAACTGTGGAAGCAGTGAAGC
This sequence comes from Anarrhichthys ocellatus, assembly GCF_004355925.1. Classification (NCBI taxonomy): domain Eukaryota; kingdom Metazoa; phylum Chordata; class Actinopteri; order Perciformes; family Anarhichadidae; genus Anarrhichthys; species Anarrhichthys ocellatus. The sequence continues at coordinate 10,236,174 of NW_022280046.1, forward strand.
AGAGACTTGGCTTTAATATTGACGTTGAGAAAGGCCACTTCGCAGCCCAGTTTGCACAGCCCCAACCACACGCAAATAAAGTCCGGTTCGTTGAACATCAGCAGAGCAACAATGTCCCCTTGTTTCAGAGAGCCCTCCGTCCTGAACGCGTTCGCAAACCGGTTACTTCTCCTGTCCACATCCCGGTACGTCAGGGTCTGGTTTTCGAAGACGATGAAGGGTTTGTTCGGGTTCTTCTTCACCTGGTGGAGGAAACAGTCGAGGTACGTCACGATCCCTTGCTGCATACGAGCCCGCAGCGTCTTGCCGTAGCTCCGAAGTTTCAAGTAATAAATCAAATCCACCCAGAAGAAGGGATAAGTCCTCCTCTGGTAGAGAACGACAGCCAGCAGCCCTGCGAGGACGCTGCTCAACACCACCATGATCATCGTAACGGGAAAACACCACAGCCCGCGTCCACACAACACCGCTCCGACACTTTAGAGAAATCTGCGGTCAAACTGGTGGCCCACTCATTATGCAATTCCACAGTAGCGCGATGACAGCCAATGAGCACTACTGTGTGCAGCCTCGAGCTCCCACTCCAACAGAAAACGCTCAGAGTGGCCCCGCCCCCGCGTTGTTTGGAGTTACTGTGAGAGCGTGAGAGAGCTGACTTCAAAATAAAAGCGACGTTCCGGTGAACGTGATAGACACATTTCACGTTTGTTCAATAAGTCAGTCAGTCAATGAACAAACAAATAAAGAAATGAACCAAAAATGTATGTAATAATTTTTATAATACATAAAACTAATAAAACACACACGCACGCACGCACGCACACACATACACACACACACACACAC